>NC_071095.1:29899701-30152201 GCF_027358695.1 Spea bombifrons | reverse complement strand
AGTCAGACTAAACGGATTATATAATGAGGGGGATTTTTCAGAGCGTTTGCTCTGAAAAAAACCCTCATTTTATAATCGATAATAATCGATTCAGCTAATCGATAATGAAATTCGTTGCCAACGAATTTCATTATCGATTATTATCGATTTCATCGATTAGTTGTTGCAGCCCTAATATATATATATATATATGATTAACAGCAATCACATTCCTATCATGCCCAGGCATACCCAGATTCCAGGATGTACTCGCAGACTTGGCATGATAGGAGTATGATTGCCCTATCTACCCCTTCTCACTCTCTTCTGCCCTATCTACCCCTTCTCACTCCCTTCTCCCTATCTACCCCCTTTCCCCTGTCTCACTCCCTTCTCCCTATCTACACCCTTCCTAACTATCTACGCTTTCCCTCTTTGAAGTTCACTTACCTTTCAGGAGTCCTGCGGTGGGGGTGCAAGGCCTCTGCCTCCCAGCTCTGTATGGAACAGTATAGATTGATGGGAGTTATGATGTACTTTTAGAGCATAATTAGATCATGAAAAAGACATTGGAAATGGTACAGCATAACACCCATCACTCTCACACACTTACCAATCCACACATATACTAATGCACACATATACCAATCCACACGCATACTCATCCACACATATACACCAATCCACACATATACACCAATCCACACATATATACCAATCCCCACATATATATTCCAATCCACACGCATACCAATCCACACATATATACCAATCCACATGTATACACGAATCCACACATATATACCAATCCACACTTACCAATCCACACATATACCAAGCCACACATATGTACTAATCCACACATATATACCAATCCACACATATACCAATCCACACACATATACCAATCCACACATGTACTAATCCACACATATATACCAATCCACACATATACCAATCCACACACATATACCAATCCACACATATACCAATCCACACACATATACCAATCCACACACACTAATCCACACACATACCAATCCACTCTCACTCTCACTGAATGTTTTCCTACCTTTCCTCTTTTCTCCTTACAGCTCCTTTTCCTTCTCTTCGCTCCTCTTCTTCAGTTCTTCTGTCTTCTTCCGGGTCAGAGGGCACGGACAGCGGTGGGCGCGGCTTCAGTGTTGTGCGCCGGGATCTGACAACAAACCCCGGCGCACAGCAGCTGTTGCCGCGCGGATCACAAGGGAACGGTATCGGAGGTCTTTAACAGACCTCCGATACCACTCCCTTGCGAGCCTGCTCCTCCAGCGGCGGACATTACTGTCCGTCTCTGGAGGGGTGCCGGGTGCCCCCCTGATGAGCGGCACCTGGTGCGGACCGCCCCCCCGCTAGGTACACTGCTGGCGGCAGCGGTACGCTACGGTGGTGTCGGACCCCGCGGCGGCGCCCCTTGGAGTGTGGCGCCCTGTGCGGTCGCACAGGTCGCACACCCCAAAGGCCGGCCCTGTTACTATCTAGTCTCTAATTCTCTATTCCTGCTTCTCTGTGTAAACTCAACATCTCCTGGAGGTACCAATGTGTCACAGCTTGTCTGATAATCTCTACTTTATCTTAGGAGGAAGCCTCCAAGTATTTGACCCTTTTGGCAAGACGTTCACAATAAAATTAAGAGCCTCTTGTGTCCCATCTTTTACCAACTAGCCAGAACTATACCTTCAAGGTTAAGATTACCAGAATAGTAGAAATACTGGCTTGTTTGACCAGTGATGATACCCAAGTATACACAAACAGGGGTTACCACTGGCTATAGTTTATATCCTCTTTGGGATTAACCCTCGATTTATAAAGTTTTACAAGATTTTCAATATTTTTTATATAATATTTCAGTATACATATGCTATTACAGTATAAATATTAATAAACAATCTTTTGTTCCCAAGCATAAGCATATACACTTTTCATATGTAGAGCTTCCAGTCACTGCACCCTTCCTGGCTTTCTAAAATGTCTTAATATTCTACCTATTTATTGGTGTGGTTTCTTGAATAAAGCATGCTGGCTCCATAGATACCATCCGGATACTAATTCATGATAGCATTTCATTGACTTGGATTCACATATGCTAACATGCCGCAGACATACGCATGCAAGAATAAAGATAAGCTCAAGATAGAGCTTTATTCTCAAGTGAGCGGAAGAAAAAAAAAAAAGATGATTGCCTTTTCATCATATTTAATTCTTGCATTCAGTGCCGGGGCGCATTGTCCAGGCACATTGATCAAGGTTTTTAGCTGACCGATAAAGACATTGAAAGGACTGCTGGGTCGACCGTCTCACAATAGAAGAAAACCCCATAGGGATTTTAATAAGTCACAAAGACTACACCCTCCCCTGCTTGATAAACTCTTTGTTCAGGACGTCATATATGTTTGATATTTGAGAACCTTTCAAACATCAGTAAACGTATCTATTAATTGAAACTACTCGCCCGTATAAGAATCCAATAATAAAAAGATTTATAAATAAGAAAAATAACAACTTTGGTTAAAATGTCTTTTATTTTTAAAAGTTATATTCACAAAATATTTTTTCCTCAAAATAATATTTATATTTTTTTAAATTACTGCTCTAATCAGAGTTTAATAGCATGCAAATGTGAAATGATTACATTAGGGCAATTTTTTTTTGTTTGTTAACTGCTTTGTAGTTTCTGGCAGATGCATCTCTTTTACTGGTTTAATTCACGCCAACATAGAATTGCGCAACTCAGCCAGGAAACATTAATGATACATTTAACATCTCAGAATTAAGTAAAACATTAAACAAAAAAGGGGGCGCAGCTGTCTTCTAAGCTAATTGTAAAGGATTTTCGGGGTAATACCACTGGGACATGAGCCACCTTAGCAGAGGAACTGGTTTTACTGGGGGCAATTATATGAAGCAAAGGATTAACCACTTAGTTGGCAATGGAGCCCCAGTACAATGATGGTAATTTCTGTCCAGCTCAGAAAGGGTAAATATTCTTGAAAGTTTCGCACAATTTTCCTGACATGAGCTTAGTGACATTTAAAAGTTCTGTTTTTCAGCTGTCAAATGCCACTCTGAATGAAAGCGGATCCTTTCTCGTTGCTGATCTCTCGGAATTGAAAGTGACGTGCCTTTTTTTTTTAATGTTCCATTTCGGAATCTTTTCTGAACTGCAGGAGGAGATGAGAGGGGTGGATTGTGGACACCGTCTCATAGTATCATTAGGGCACTCGCCCAATGAAAAGATGCCCATACTTTCCAGAAGTCCTAAAGCACAGTTTGGGGAATTTTACAAATATAGATGTGTGTGTGTGTGTGTGTGTGTGTGTGTGTGTGTGTGTATATATTTGTATGTATGTGTTTATATATATATATATATATTTGTATGTATGTGTTTATATATATATATATTAGTATGTGTGTGTGTGTATATAACTATATATATATATAGATATGTGTATATGAATATAGTTGAACAATTATGCTTGTATCACCCAAACCAACAATTGGTTAATATTTCAACATCACCATACTGTGTGTTATCAATAATAGAGTTATTGCAGCTTGGTTTCCAAATCAATAATTTGTTATTCATTAACACTAAAGCCATAATTAAGCAATTAATCAAACGAATAAGAATTGGGCGTTACAGAAATAAGAGGTGAGGAAGGCCCTGCTCACATGAGCTTACAATCTTTTACATATCAGGAGTACTAAGTTGACTGTAAAATCATTTTATTTAGGGCGTTATTTACTAAAAGGAAGCGTCTGTTTTTGACCACTTGACCATTAATAGTCTATAGTTGGATAAAACGTACAAAATTGTGAATGCAATCACTACAGCGGCCCATCAACAATCTTTATGAGCGTTTGCATTCAACACGGAACTGATCCAGCGAATGAGACATTTATTAAATAGCAATGCATAGATCACATACGTACAAAACGTAACATACAAATGTCCTTAGTGTTTTAAACTTTAATATCATTTAGTTAAGCACAAACTTCTTGTGGCTCTGTTCCAATCATAACGGGTATAAACGCCACGAGAAAAACATTATCCGGGCTGCATTTACCTCTTAGGTCTTATGTTACTGACCTTATGCATGTACAATAGTGTTTAAATGACTTCATTTTTCCTGTATGCTCTGTGTCAATACTCACTAACTGGCCCAAAATGTAATAATGTGGCTGAACTTCATTATTAAACCAGGAAATTCCTATTGCCCTTTATACTCACAAACCAAAGCATAATCTAACCATACAAAACAAAGTAAACATCCTGAATTATATATAAAAATATATACTTTTATATAAATATATATATATATATATATATATATATATATATATACAGTGTGTGTGTGTGTCTGTATGTATGTATGTATATATATATATATATGTGTATATATATATATATATGTGTATATATATATATATATGTGTATATATATATATATATGTGTATATATATATATATATGTGTATATATATATATATATGTGTATATATATATATATATGTGTATATATATATATATATGTGTATATATATATATATGTGTGTATATATATATGTGTATGTATATATATATATATATATATGTATATGTATATATATATATGAGAAGGTCATAAAAATAACACGATTTTTTTTTTTACATTTTAAACAAAAAAATCCCCCCCCAACCTCAAAGAAATTTCTTAAACAAAGAGAACATTATTTCAGACTTGAACATTTCTGTCTGCCTATTATCATTAGTTATACGCTAAGCCTGGTTAATGTCTACTGAGCGCGGCTAATGTTCATTTTGTCTTGAAGACAGGTTGCCGCTTGTCACTAGAAGATGGGGAATAAATGACAGCTTTGAACCCTGTACCTAGCAGGCATATTAGACTAAAGAATCGGCAACACGATGAAAAATTATTTTGTCAAAAATTTGTAGGTCACTGTGATTTTCTAATGTATTTTGTGATTAATTCTGAGCATAGATCAGTATTATGACCTTCCAATGCATCACTTAATTGTCGCTGGCTTCGTGCTCTTAATATATCCTCGATGCATTTGCTTCTTACGTTTTTTTTTCCATTCTTTAATGAAATGCCACTTTCTGCATGGGATCTCCTGGAGCTGCACATTCGTTTTCGGCAAACAGGGAATATTGTCAGTTCTATGCGTTGATTCCATGTAGAAAGCATAGGCTCGGGTAACGATTTAAATTAGTTTTTGTCTTTCTATATTTTTTTTTATTTTATAAAGGAAGGTAAATATAAAGCACTAAAAGTCCGAGTAGAAGGTTGCTAAATGTGTGATTGTCGTGCTAAGATAATAGTTTTGTCAGGTTGGATGGTGGTTTTAAAACATGTGTCCCCAGCTATTATATGCCCCAAGACGCTTATAAGTCTAAAGGTAAGATATATTTCAGATACAACTAGATACAATTATAGGTTAGATCATACAGACCTCCATTCACTTTTCCCCTCCCTGAGCTGGTCAGGGGACATTAGGACTGTTTCATGAAAACTGGGACTGTTGGGATGTATGCCATATTCAGGATAATTATAGTGGTATAATATATTAAGGAACATCTTTAATCATAATGGGCCACAGGGTAAGCCTCCCAAACTTTTACACCCCAAGCCCAGATGTACCAGCCTCAAAGCCTCCTTCATCCTTTGTGTTGGGGGGTCTATGCAGCCATTCACATGCTGTCATGGACCCCCCCCCCAAGGTGAACCTGGACACCAGGGCAGCAGCTCCTTTTAGCCTGCATTGGGTAAATATGAATATATTGTAATATATTGTGATATATAACCCGAAACAATATATATTAATAAATATCACCCCTAAGTACTGTATAAAAAATAGTGAATTTCATAAAAACAGTAAATTTACAGATGGTTAGGTTAAGTAACGTGGGCACAGCGTGACACAAAATTACACCGCATCTAATGGTCCAGGACAGAATGGTGGCCATTATTTGACATATAATATGGATAAAAAGATACCCCTGGGGGTTTGTGACACCAAAATTCTACCATAAATACATAATCCATTTAAAAGAAATATAAATCTGTTACATGTCGGTAGCTTAATACCCTTTGCAAATAGAATTGATCCTGTCAATAACCCCCTTCAATATGGGGCCGTAGGGAAGCACTTATTTTATTTTACCCAGTTGCAGGGCACATTCTGCTAAACGCCTGAAAGATTAGGAAACCTCTACATGATCTGCAAGTAACCTCCGTAAAACAGCACCCAGCAGCAGAAATTGATATGAAATAACCGCATCCATCTATAACATTCTTTTATTATTTTTTTTGTGTGTTAAATGGCAATCTGTGACTTTAAGAATAAAGAAAAGACTGGGAAATGAAAAGAGGTGCCTTACCCTGACTCACACTCCTTGTTTTATGTTCGCTCTTATATGCTAGGCTGAGTGTCTGCGTTAATGTATGTAGATTTCATTTCGGACTCGCGATTATTTGACTGTTCATTTTACCAAGATTAATGGTGTGTCTGCTATCTACTGAATGCAGTGCTAGCCTTATCTTTAATAAAAGAGATGAGCCCATTAATCAGACTTTGTCAGCAGCCCTGACTAAGACATTAAATGTACTGTATGGGATAGGTAAACACAGGACGGACCATTCCTTACTCGAGTACATCAGGCAAAAAAACACTCATTATATTTATCATAATTTCACATCTGCTGTTTTTGAAGCAATGTACCATGAGGCCATAAACTGTATTACAACTGTGCATAAATTCAGCTGATTTGTGGATGGACTGACTAATTCTTAAAGTACATTTTAGAAAAAACAAGCAGTGAGGCCTGAAATTGCAATTTCATAAAGGTACTAAATTATAGAGCGCAGAATCATGATTTTGCTTGATGTGATTCTGCGGTGACCATTTTTATAAAAAGTGACAGATCTCCTTGTGATTGAGTCAATAAAGTAAGGACGAGTGCGCCGGATACTCAAACAAGATTAAAGAGGAAGTGAATGACAAAGGACGTGAATGCCGGAGAGACATCGACACAGTTCTCATCCTGCCAAGGAAATGGCTCTGGGATGTAACTATTAATAGCTGGCACGCTTGTGTGGTGTTAATTACTCCGTTCACCTGGTTCAGACGATGTAATGGAACCGTACGGCAAAGCCCAAAAAAGAAAGGGGGGGGGAAAAAAACCCTGCATCCTGGGAAAAATGCTTAGAAAAATACGTGTAATATGTGTAAAAACCTGTTTTTGGTTAATTAAATCAACGTGTAAGAAATGTTTAAATTAACTTGGTCCAGCTGTATCCATAGTGCTAATAAGATGATTTATGAGATAAAATCCTTCGTTGAACACCTTACACGCTTTGGTCCACAGCATCGTAATATTAATTCCGCGTAGTGACATCAATGGCCAAGTATGAATAATTCCTTGGATGTGCATCAAAATATAATTGGTTTAGTATGCACTTATCAGCTTTGTAACAAAAAATGCAGGGGCCCCCTGTGAGACATAAGCTTGGAGCCCCCAAGTTCCTCCTACACCCACGGTAACATACTTCTCGACACACTAACACACAGTAAAATACTTACACACGCTAATATACACACATACACTAACGTACTTACATAACTTATGCGCACTAACATAACTTACATACACATGTTAATACAGACGCTATCATACATACATACTTATACACAAACAGTAACATACTACATAACTAAGGGAAAGGCTGGCATCTTCTGGCTCGGAGGGCAGAAAAGGCTGAGTGGTCCCTCACCATAACAGTGGGTAGAAACGATGGCATGTCCTGGCGCTCAGACTAAGGGTGCTGGGACTCAGGGAGGTCCATAACCTAAACATTAAATATTTATATAACTAGTTGGGCCGGTCCTAACATAGACAAGTCAATCAACATAACCGACTGACAAGATTGCTAGTGGCCATTGAGTAGAGGACTTTTCTAAACTGTTGATCGACCTTTTTCAATCAAGTTACCCTAACACTAAGAGCCCCAAGTTACAGAACTTTTCTGAATACTCCTTTTTGTATCTGTTCCCTGCCAAATATTAGTAGCAGCTGAAACAAAAGAGATACGATTTACCCTAGGGGATTCGCACATCACAGGCTGAGCAAGGCTACTGACCTCATGTAAGCCTGCCTAAAGTATAATAATAAGTTGCTCATCCTTTTGTCGTGTCACAGTCTTTGATCTCTCCCAGCATCATCATCCGTTCCCGCCATAGATGTCATCGTCCAATCTATCCCATAGTGTTGTATTTCCCATTGTTCTTTTCATGACCTCATGCTTTGGGGACCCAGAGTCTCTGGGTGAAACCCAAATATGGGTATGTGATGTTCCTCTCAGGCCAGCCCATAACATACAATGTCATGACTTCATGTCATATTTTGCTGACATAATGTGGGTGGAAGAATGATGTCATAGAATGTTTTACTAACAGAAGAAAATGTTACATTTAAGGTATGCAGATTTATAGAATATTTAAAGAATATGTGTCCGCAAGAAATAAAGGAGAAGGAGGGAACTATCTTTAAATTTAATTTTTCTGTGTTTATTGAAAATGGTACATTAACATTTACTTATATCCACCATGTAATCCTGAAGACCATAGTGCAAGGGATTCTGGGTATGTATCATGGAGGATGATGCCATTTTGTTATGGAAGACAGGGGAGGCCTGGCTGCTTTCAGCATAGGGGCAAGCTCAACCAAGTTGGCCAGGAATATTGTGCCTGGAAATTTGGTAGAGAACATCAGTCCTTTTGGTAGATTCCAAAACTCATAAAACGAGCAAAGAAGGGATCAGGTCAGGGTGTAAAACCTGCCCCCTTCCTAGCTACCATTAACACATGTTCCACTTAGACAAGGCGTGTTGAAGAATGCTAACCCTATAACCCTTAGCATTATTACCCAGGTATTGATCCCTTTAAAGTTTAATCACATGAAAACAGCGCACGCTTTTAAGAAGCCTCTCCGGCTTCTATGGTGGCAGCCTATCGGTACCTGATTTTATGTCATATGACAATGAAGAGTTACCTGACAAATGATGAAAGCGGATTACACAGGGCTCATAGGTGCCCACATGCACACGCATATACATGCATATACACATACATACACACATTACATTAAAGAAGGGCTATCAAATAAAGTCATATACAGTATGCAGGATGCATATAGATTTCACATATTGCTGACCAGCACATGTAAAGTCCTGCAACATGTGTGATACATAACCGAGTAAGTTTGTGGGTTTATACATCACACATTCTACAGGGCAGCACATTATCGTTGGTCTGCAATATGTGAAATGTATGTGTGTCCTGGAAAACAAGGCTGTATATGGTCTCCGTAACAAGTGCAGCCTGTTGGGGATGTCACAAAGAGAGCGGTGGGCAGAACGGCCCCCAAATTGACAAAATAGAACACACCTAAAGCATGTATTACAACAATAGAGGTCACACGTGAGAGTCTCTCGAAATGTTTTCTGACTCAGCATCCTTGTTTCTCCTGATACATTTTAATTTAATGAAAATTATTATGGGGGGGGGTGACAGATGTAGCTTTGACTCACGGGTCAGGCTTCGCTCAGTTACTCAATTAAATAAGACACCAACTCACAAAATGGGTTTGAAAAGGCCACAGCCGTTTTATTCAACAGTCATTGTCCTGTAAAACCTGAAATAATAAACATAGATGCGTTAACAGAGATAATGATGTAACCGGAACCAACCTAGCTTGCCAAGTTATCCAGGTACCAAACCACACACCAGTTTTAGGAGGGGACATACCAGAATGCCCCAACCCGGACCTGAGGTTCCGAGCGCCACTCCTTGCAAGGAACCTCCCACCGGTTATGACCACCAATGATCATACCACCACATTAACCCCTTGGATACCTGGCAAGCTACCGCCCACGACTGTGACTAATGCAGCAACACCACTCCACAAACTCAACCACATAAGGGGAGAGAGGGTGGGACAAACAACACCAGGTACGGTTAAACAAAATGGATCCTTACCCCTGTGATCACCAAATTTAAATATCCTCCTACCAAAACTCCTCCCCTAAAGTCCCCAATTCCTGCCTTAGTCTAGCCTTGCTCAGCACTCTGTCAGGGCCCACTCTAGTCCATTCTGGCCCCCCCGTGAGCTTCATTCTGCAATGTCAGATAAACTCAAATAATTTGGTAAAATTGATGCTGTTAGCAGTAGTGCAATTTACCATATAAATTAGACTATTATAACGCATGACTTGTTGATCCGTGTTATTCCTCCCCTTTCCACATTAAAAGGAAAACTGCCACCTGCGCAGCTTTTGGTAGAAGTTCCCTTCTTCAAACTTACTGCATTTATTTCAAAAGTTTGGGAATATTTTATTATACATATCCATAAATTCTATGTAATTTAAAAGTAAGAGCGCGTTTGAAGATCGAAAAGTAGAGATTTATGTCAAATTGTGACAAAACACATTTAACAATTTCCTGTCCTGATGTTATTTGCTTACCCCCTTTACAAAGGCTGCTGAATCAGCAGCAGCAGCAGCAGCTTGCAACTATTAACTTAATGGGGAGGAATCATCATCATGCAAAATCCGAGTGCAGGATGTTTCGATGGCTACTTCGATTCATAAGGTAGGATTCTAAGATTTCCTATTCCTAAAATTAGCATACCATGTTAGATTAAATTAAGTAACTTGTACTCAATGGACATCACCTATGTTATAAAAGCGGAGAGGGAGGCTGCTGTGTAATGGTGAAATATTGGAGTAAAATGTGAAGGCGTTACTTGCCCCTTTGCCCCCCGGACAAGACCACAAGGCTGATTTTTGAACTAAGGGTCCCCTAATCCTCATCCAACCGAAAGCTGATTGAGGGTGTTGGGAGTTGGTAATTCAACAGCTCTGCTGTTCTGAACAGTGTAGATGTAGAATTCAGGAATGAACTTATATATACACGTTCCATGGCTCAAAATTGCAATAACCCGTTGATAAATTATGGTGGAAAGATTAAAACGGAAACTAAGGTTTACTATAACACAACCTTTCCTTTTGTAAAGGACTCAAGAGCTAATTACCATTCAGCATCCCTTAAAGTGGCAGAATGAAATACCTTCACTTCCACCCAAGTAAATGTTTAATTAAATTCAAGACGTAACATTTAGAAGTTGAAGATACCAATCAGACCTCGCCTGTTCCTTGCCTAGCCAGCTGCAAAATATAGTAACTTCTAAGCAGTGTATAAAACATAGTGCTCAATTCACTTTATTAAAATATCCAATAATAATTGATTTAAAGGCAATAAAGCGTGTTCATTAGAGGGTTTATATTCAAGAAATATTGAAAGTATACCTAAAACTGTCACTTTTATTGTGAATGAACAGGATAATATGATTTGAACAGAGTGTGATGATACTCAGGATTTGTCCTGCAGCTTTCTCCGATAGCTCGTAAAGAGCTGAAATTTAATATGATGCTTTCAGTCAGTTTAATTGAAATTTAATTGCCACTTTGGGCAGAAGGTTTAGAACTGATCAATAAAATACTACAGCTCTAGAGCCTTGGCACAAGATTCTCCCTTAGACAACCCTTGCCATCAGCCCCGATCCCTACATGCTAAATATGGGTCATTTTCAGAAGCAGGAGATAGCTATATAGCGCTGTTCAAATGTATTTTGTATATTATTGCATATCTCCCAAGTGTCCTGTGTTAGAAGCAACAGTCCTCATTTGGACCCAAATCCCTCCGTCCATCATTCCTCCCCTGATGTCCTTCTTTTCTAGGAGCTCAAAATGTTTGGTGGGTATGAGCGTAGCATTGTATATGAAAAGTTACAATGTGTAACATTGTAACAACAGAAAGTGGGTTTATACATTAGCTATCACTAAGTCACATAAAGGTAGAGCCTTGTGTTTTATGGAATAAATTAATTCTTGTTTACATAATTGCCTATCAATATGTCACATAAATGTTTTATTAAACCCCGCCACCCTAGATGCTCCTCTAACCATCTTATACAAAAGTGTTCTTCTCTGTCCATATTAAATGTTGGGAAGTATGTTACCATGGGTGGTATCTAATTCAGTAGGTAGTTGTTCAGACCTCCTAAGTGTCCTGCTTTCCATGGGACAGTCATGAATTTTGGGTACTGTCCCACAGGGCAGTCCCACTTTGCGTTCAGCTGCGATCATGGGCCGGTTGGAGAAACTCATTGATCTCACCTGACCAACTCTCTAAGCTTTGAAATGGATTAAGGTACCACCAAAATGTCCTCAAAGTTGTCCTGCTTTGTATACCTTAAATGTTAAGAGATATGATTGTTAAATCAGGTGGATATTGGTAATTTGGTAGCCTCGGTATCTGTTTCGTTGGAGTAGAAATCTCCTACTCTTGCCCCAGTTGTGTAAGCGAGAGTGTTTGTGTATTTCTGGAAGTATCAGTTTGTGGACTATACACGTGTATAAACGTTGGATCCGTTACAGCTCGGAAAGCAGTGAAAATAGAATGGGGTTTTAAAGAAAGATGGTCACCTTCAGAAAGTCATTAATGAAAAAATGGCTATAAATATTTTCAAATGTCAGAGCTGATAGGGGAACCCAGCAAGGCGTGAGCTGTAAATCAGAAGCAGGACCTTGGGAAAGAATAAAAAAAAAAAAGAAAAGGGATAGGGTTCCTTGGTATTTTAGAAGTAATTACTAACAGAGAGAGGGTAATGATGGCACTGTAAATCACATTAAGTTTAGCTATTAGAGGAGGATTGGTTTATAAAGCGCAGAGACGATTCCTGGAAATTGGACAGAAAGTTATTTCAACTTTTCAGTTTAGATTATTCATTTCCCGCCCAGCTTCTTCTGTTACTCATCGCTCCAGAACAAAACTCATCGTCTGACAAAGGAATCTACGGCACCACATTCTCAAAATGAATTACATTGTTCAATGGTTCTAATGTAGTCTCCTTTCGTATAATTATACATGAGACCACTCAAGGTTTACTCAACAGAACAACAGGTCAGTCTTTCGGAATTGGGGCTGACACTTAATTACACTCGCTCCGAAATTGGATTCTTCTAATCCAGGGGTTCTCAAACTGCGGCCCTCCAGCTGCTGCAGGACTACATCTCCCATACTCCTCAGCCAGCCCCTTAGCTGAAGGAGCATTATGGGAGATGTAGTCCTGCAGCAGCTGGAGGGCCGCAGTTTGAGAACCCCTGTTCTAATCCATGCCCAGTTGAGCCTCTCTGTGCTTTTTTTAACTTTTTTTTATTATTACGTTTTAAAACCATTGTTTTATTTACAGTGGACAGTATGATAAGGAGTCAGGGTGTTTGTCTAGTAGTTTCCAAAAACATCATATTTTCCACAAAAAAAAGCACAATATGTTTGAAAATTACGTTTTAATCTGATACTAGTAATAATAAAAACAAAATGATGGGAGATCCTCTGTAGAGATGCAATGCTGTGAACCAGGTCCCAATGCGTTTGCTCTGGGTTGAATCCTTTTGGTGCTATTGTTACAGACATCTTGCGTTAGGTCCATTATGCCACATTTCACATCAGCAGCTTCTCTGAACTGCAGCATCTACTCCATCCATCTTGGATGTGTAAAGCACTCATTCTCTGGGTAGATTAAAAAAAAAAAGTCAGCACCTCCAGTTCTGGAGGAAGAATTATGGCCCGGCATAGTGTAATTCTGCTGACCAAAATCTTGCTTCATAAGTAATCAGGGGCCACAGAAGATTTATTGGTGATCCTCAATGGAAGGGGGGCTGCTGTGGGTGCTGGAGAAATGGAGGACTAGAGGTATTTCGTGGTATAACCCCTTCACTACTAAGAATCTATTAGCTGGTATATTCTAATATAACGCTGTTCAAATGTTTCAGATATTCAAATGTCACGGCATAAAATTAATAATTGCAGCATTTTGCTTCTGCGGCGTTTTTCAGTCCATTACCGTTATTCATGTTAAAAACCACTTTTTTCACCACAATTGAGGTATTTCCTCTGTGTTATTCCCACCACCTTCTAAACTGCTCACAAAGGAGACAAGTCAAGGTATTTTAGAGTAGAGAGGGGGTTATTGAGTGGAACTGTGCGTGGCAGAGAGCAGACCAGCCAGAGAGCGGGTAGAGACTACTCCCTTAGAAATGGAAGAGAGGTAGGTAAAATAGCCCTGGTGGTGGAAGTTCCACAAAGTACCCCATAGGCATCATCTTATACAGGATTGTCTATGACTAAGCCCAGCTATGAGTTGTTGACTCCGGAGTGTCCGAGACATCCCCGCTCAGTACAGTACGTACAAGTTATTCAGTAGGTCCACAAACACAGAAATATAAAACATTAGTTGCTTGTAAAGTTTGTCTAAGAAAGTAAGAATTCAGAAAAATCTTCTTGATAAGTACTGTTGCTTGTCACTTGCAACCTTTTTCTTGCCCTTAGCCTGCACTACAAAGCTTTTTAAATAAACTACCTTGTGCCTGCAAATTGTGTAACCAGGCAGGGACTCTGTGTCTGTGAAGGAGCAGCTGCCAGAGGGAACGCGATGAGACAGCTAGAGGTAGAAGAGTAGAGTAGACCAGCAGGGGGGTGTACAGAATTTTTTTAAAAAAGTTTTGTTGTGCTGCACCAGGTGTTTTTTCTACTAAACCTACTCTAAAGAGCATATTGCGTCTCCCCCCTGCTGCTGCTCCTTTGGGCCTCTTTTGAATTTCCAGGTCTATTTAAGATGCATGGCACCTGGGAGCAGTGTACATCCGAGATCTCCCTCATAACCGGCCCATTGAGCAGTGATACACTTGATCATCTCCATTATGGTGGCCGAGGGTTGCCTGCTAACCTAGGCCTAGTCTACCGAAGCCAGAATACATCACTGTACAACAGTATTGTATGGGTTTTTTTTTTGTTTGTAAAGAAATACTCGTTTTTGTGAAAACATTTTATACTTGTGTACATCTACCTTATGCCTGTATTTTAGCACTCTTATCATATTCCACTCAATTAGACAAACACACCAAGTCTTAGCTCACTCCCTTGTGGTAAATGACAGCATGTGTCAGTAAATCTCCCAGGGGAGCTTCAGGTAAGCTGCGGCAATGAGTACTTTAATGCATTTGATGGCTGAGTGTTTGTAATTACTTTTTTTTTTTTTAATACAAATGCATTCATCAGAATAATTTCTTTACATTTGGTCCCCCCCACTCCTTCCCTCATAGATAGTTGCCTTGCTGGTGATGTGTTCAGTGCTGCACATTCACTAGTTCTTACTGTCAGCTGGTTTGCGTGGGATTTCCAGGGGTTCTAAAGAGACCTCTTGCACATTTAGTGCTGACATTAAGTTCAAATGGAGCACTTTCTTGCCAATGATTGGCAGCTTTAAGCAGCCAGAACTGGCACACATCTTCCAGAGTTCAGGGGTCCACAGTATTTCAATACATACTGAAGTACCCATTATGTACTTTAATATACATTCATATATGATGAGGCTGTTTGGGGCAGTAGACTGTCCTTTTAATAGGGAGGAATACTAAGTATAAGTTTATTTAGTATTTTAAATGTCAATGCCTTGAAGTAAATCAATAATAATCAATGTATCCAATTCTTCCTGGATTTTGCATAAAAACTTGGTCATTTTTCTAAAGTACTTTGTGAGCATTCTTAAAAAAAAAAACAAAAAAACTTGAGATGCATGAAAATGGGCAAATACATATGGCGGGTCTGCAGAATTCCCCCCCCCTATGCATTTACAAGGGGGATACCATGAACATTTAACCACATGGAGCCAAGGCTATCATACACACATTTGTTCCAATGGCGCATTAAATAACTGGATATAACACAATATGTAATATTCAAAGATTATTTTTTGTAATATTTCAAATTTCACAAGAAAATCAAATTTGTTTAATGAAGGAACTCCAAAATGCTCTTGATAAAAATCGCTTCCTGTTTAGTTGGGTGAAAACAGACCATTTGCAAATGAATGATAAATAAGCGGCTGGGTTCTGAGTAACATATTTAGTGATTTTAGCAAAACTGAACTTCAATTTTTTTTTTCCTGTACTGGAGAGTGTTTGGCGAGCACATATAACCGTGAATTCTTCCCTAACATCCAGGTAATCTCCCGACAAAGATAAGAGTCTAACAGGTGCACACACTCTTTACAAGTCCATCTTCACCATAACGCTTTGTTTATCCTCTTCCTGCATGACAGATAGCGAGTCCCATTTATCAGTGATTACTGCCAAACCTACATAGATCTATTTATTCCATCAAATGTAGCGTTACGGTCAAATAGTCCAGAGCTACCAAATGCTCCAGCATCTCCTAAAAGCAGAAGATGTGACCTAAGTGGCCAAAAAGCTCCATTAACCTTCTGGGCAAACAGAAAACATACTTTGGGACCAAGGCAGGCAAAATAAGAAAAAATAATTAAAATTATATATTGAGTTTAATTTGTTTTTTAAATGATGGATTTAGATGTTTGTTCAAATTTCCATTATTATTTTTATAGTTTATAGTATTTATAGTATTGATCATGTGCAAACAAAATTGAAATATTTTTGACAAATGCATTTCTTAATGGGGGGAAAAAACCTCTCAGCCTCACGTCACTGAAGACAAACATACATCAATGTGTACACACCCTATACGCTTTGTTTATCCATATTTCTTTAGAAATAGTTTGCTAATCTGTGCTTTAACATATGTATTGTATTGTTTTATACAATCTATATTGAGTAGTCGTCGAGTAATATATTTCCGCTCCTGATGGGTAAATCCGTTTTCCCTCCGATTTCATTGAATGGGCAACGAGGTAACGATAGGTTGCTAATGATCCAGAAAGTATTCTTGATGATTTCATGGATTTTTAGAATTCTAGAATTATGACCGGAATTTGGAGAAATAAACTAATGGATGGTCCAATCTTCTGGAATTAAAAAAAATATGGAAAACAAATACATTTCACTTAGATTTGCATTTGTACTCCTTCAAATGTGTTATTTAAACATATATCAGAGTATTATCTGTTTAATTTAATCTTAGGTCTACTGACCCTCCTGTATCACATCATTTTACTGCCTATGCCCTCAGACATTTGCCTTTTTCCCTTTTCGCTCCAAACCCTTTTCAACCGTTGTTCAGTTACGGTGTGGCTCAACACCTAAGACTGACTTCAGCTCCAAGAAGTTGTTGTGTCCGATGTCCCTAGAGGGAACTCTACGTTCTCTCTTTTCATGCATCTCCTCTGGAGAAGCCAAAGGTGGGACAACTCTTACAACTGGAGTACAGTGTGGTTGTACCTGGATGTTCTAAGGTTTGTGAAGGAACTAGCTTGAGTGAAACTGTCTTCTGGGGTGGTCCAAGGTCATTTTGGAGCAGATTCCATGGCTCCCTAATACCACAGCAGAGATCGTTCAGACTATTTGGGCATCAAGCGGGCTGATAAATAGAAGTAAGGTCATGGACAAAAGAGGGAAAAGACTGTATAGTCAATTTTTGGAGTAGCACATGGTCCTGATGTTTCTGTGGCTTTGAGTCACCTCATCCTTGCATGGTTCACAAGCAATGTATTTTGTATACCGGAATGGACAAATTCCTTGGAAATTAATATTCGTGATTGCATTTCAGTGAAGCGGCAGCAGAGACACTGGGATGGGGATGTGAGGTGGAAGTAATTTTTGTATTAGTGCCATCATATTGGCTTTTCCCCTACAAAACACACTAGTTTGAAGAAAGCATTGAGGTGCGTGGGTAGGGGGAGGGTCGCACAACTGAAGTGATATTAAATTGTCTTTAAGGTCCACCAGTCACACTTCTTCTCTCTGATCACTATGCACCACAAATGTATCTGCCTTGTTGCAATTAACTTCCAGATATGTGGAAGAAAACTAAACACAATGTTATTACCCCTCAGGCCAAGCCAAGATTCACAAAATTCTAATTTTCCATCTTTCTGGACGCCTCCTGTAATGAGTTTCAGGTTTTTCTCTAGGATCCTATAATTGATAATATAAGAAACACTACATGTATATCATCATTAAGCAGATTCTGGAGCACAATCATGTTTGGATGGGATTGACAGGTATGTGGGAGATACCTCTGTGGGGAACAGGAGGCGACGAACCTGAAAATTGGGATGTTTTCTGTCTAAATGAAAAGCACCTGATGTGCAATTTTCCTTGTTATGCGACAGTAAATGTATTAACGGCTTGCCTGCCAGAGGAAGCTGACATTTTATTCCTCCCGCTACTAGCTTTTCTGCTTAGATGGGGATTCAAACAAAACATACAAGGAGCTAGGAGGCTTTGACCTGCTAACAGTGCACCTGTGATGGCAAAGAGATGCCATGAAAGCGTCATACAGCTGGATTCCTCCTTCTGGATGTAGTATGCGATGGAGTGAACAGCTGCACTGCTGGTAATGCGAGTGTCAATATCCAGGGACCTTTTAATAATGTGTAACACAGAGTGGGATATGTTAATTATCCTGTAGGGCCGCGTACGATTAATTGCATTACCGTTCGCTTGCATTTTGTTTTGGCGAGCAGCGGGATTTCTGATTAGAATGATTAGTTTAACGTTCGAAGATTACAATATACGGCTTTTGGTGCTCTGGGCAAATTGAGATTTGGGTGCAGCCTTACGTGAACTCTCTTTAGAGAATCCTTGTTATTTGGCTCGGCTCGCCAAAAAAGTGGGGCTCCAGACAATTATTGCCCCTATGGACAAGGGCATATGCCAACAGGAAAGAGTGATTCATGGCCAAGGCTCAGACACTTCTGGTTGTAAGTGACCAATCATGGGGAGAAGGAAATTCAACACCCCTTTTTTTGGGTAATCATATTAAATACTTTACCCTGGAACTTGTAACACCGACCCTCCTCTTCTTTACATATCAGTTTTTTTATTTTTGCACAGAAAAATGGTTCCGATCCTCTATTCCCTTTTGTTATTTTTTTTCTCTATACCCCGGATTTTAAAAAAAGGCAATACGGTCACTTTAGCAGAGACACAATTACCGAAGTAAGGAGTGGGTTGTCATTCTTTACTAGAATATGAAAGACACCCTGCTGGCCAGAGTAGGACATAATGTCATTTAATTACAAAACTCTCCAGTCTCGAGAACAAACTTGGTCTCCTTTCCTAACATCAGACATCAAGGTCGCTGTCCGCAATAAAACAGAAAAATAAAAGTACGCTGCTTTCGGCTCCCAGAGAACTTTATAGAAATGATTATCTAATTAGCAAAAGCGGGCAAATCGCGCAGCTCGCCGAGGGACGGTCCATCTCTCTGCTAATTTTCAACAGATCTCTGTGAACTTGTGCAAGCTAATTCAGCTCCAGTTTCCTCATCACCGCTAATTATACTAATACATCTAAGCACCTCTTACAAAATGCATGAACCCTTTAAACCACCTCATTATAACGGGATATAATCTTAGCTGGAAAACTATCTATATAACAACTCCCTTCGCTTTTTTTTTTTGTCCGCTTCTCTAATCAGCGATCGCTATAGTACAAGCTTTGAAATACAAGAATATTTTTTTTTAGAGTGTGTGCTGTGTGAACAAGGATTTCCTGCTTGTGCCCTAATTTTATGAATATCCTGTCCCAAGATTCAAAAGTATTATATATAAAAGTGGGAAATACAATTAATGTTTCAGACATTCCCAAAAGAAATTAAAGATTCATTTCTCCCCGTTCTGTGTGTTCAAATTCATGAAATCTTTTTTTTTTTTTTCCACTCTGAAAGAAATTCTTTAAATAGCAAATGGGCCGTGCAGTAATGTGCAAAAATGAGTTATACAAACTGAAAGCCGGGGTGTAAAAAGGAGCATCGTCTGAGACTCAAATAAAGACGAATTTGATGGTATTTATGTCAGTTAATTTAACTGCTGGTAGGGGCTTCTGTGGTAACACGAGTTAGTTCCACTGTTTAACCTTTCTGGATTAATGCATGCTTTATGACATCAGTGCTTTATCATACGCTCCTTGTAAGGACAGTTATCTCATTAGCTGGAATTTAATGAAATGCAAGGATACACTTCTTAATTTCAAGGATTACTATAACACAAATCGATTGTAAATCTTTTGCCTGAGGGACCCTTAGGGAGTCACCTGCTTTAAAAACCCTCAAACAGAGCGGGCAGGTAGCTGAACTAGAAAAGCCAGCTGCCCAATTTAGATTTTGGGGAAACATTGTATCTAAGGATTTTCCGCAGTGGGACTGGGTTTGCCTTCCTCTTTCATGGAAAAGCAGAGTTAACATTGTTGCTTTAATCTTTACAAACCATATTCAATGTATTTTAGGATACACCTTCTTCTTACAAAACACCAAGTGCTGGATTGTATGGTTGGTGTGTTGCTCCTGTCATGTCAATTAATGGGAACTGAAAGCTTTGAAGACATAGCATTGGTATCAGTAATGGTCTCCACGGTGGCCTTTTCCACCATACGTCCCAAGGATGGCGGTGCAGCCTCTACCTGGAGAGGTAGGGATGGAGATAAGGCGAGAGAAACCAAAGATTTGGGGAATAGGGCACAAACCTGGTTAAGAACAGGGCTGGAGAACCGAACATGAAACACCTTATCATAGTGAAAGGCAAGCCAGAAGGTCATAGCAGGTGGCACGGCTTAATGGTCACGAACAAGTTGGATTCATTAAACAAGAAGAGAGCACCCAACAAGAACTGTATCAATAAGAAAAGTTGAATGGGTGTCTAAAGCTGCAGAGTAGATGACGCATGTTATATCAGAATACGTACAGTGCAGCGGGATATGATGGTGCTATATAAAACAAGAAATAATAATACTATATGCACAAAATATTTTTTTTAGTGTTGAACTACTGAATGGAGAATTACAAATATTATAACTATGACACGTTGAACAAAAGTTGCTATTATATGCCGTCAGTCTTAATCTTACATACCGCTTTTTATATAACACGTGTTTAAAATCTTTACGCCAAGGCGCGCCATCCTCTCGTTGTGAATAATGGTTGAGAAGGATGGTAATGTGGGCAGTTGACTTTATTTTATTACAAATTCTCTGCCCCTTCAAGTGGGACCGAAGCATTACTGCTCTTTCTGAAGAAAATGCAGCATTTTCAGGCTCTGGACACAGATCATTAACAATGTAATTTACATGGAATTACTGCCATACTGCTTCTGTCATTTCATGAGTCTTGTTACTACCAAAGAACCGTAAATACATGGGTTCCGACTCAGTGGCAATGAAGAGTTCTCACTCTACGCTTAACTCTTCATTGACATCAAAATCAGTTTGTATTCCTTTGGGATTAGGGGTACTCAGCTTCCCCATTAAATGCTCATAAAAGAAAACCCATAATTAAAGTACAGCGGAGATGTTCCATATTAAAAAAAGCGCACAAAACATGTTATGATGCCTGATAAGAAAAAAAATGCTTCATTTGGCAAGCATTATCTAATGTTTTCTTTTTGCCATGACAGCTTTATAGTTATTGTTGGTATTTTCCACTTTTACATCAGTATCTACCACCAGGGCCAGACTGGCGATCACAAGGTAGCCCTGGCACTTTAAGGCCAATGGCCACCTGATGACATAGGTGTAGCTGGTTGGCTGTATATTCGCACATTTAGTTTTTATGCTTAAAATGATTTTAATTCCAACGTTTTAAGTTATTCAGCGCTTCATATTTACAAACCTGACATCAACCAAAGGCATAGCCTAGATATTTTATAACCATATTAATTTTGTTTCCAATACACATTGCATTATGTTAGGAGGGGGTAAAAGTTTTAAAATATTATACATCTCTCACATAAAGCAACACTGGACATAAGAGAGTTTTATGATACTACTTTAGTGAAACTAATGAGAAATGAAAAAAAAAAAAAAAATTAATTAAAGCAGTCCGCCATAAAAAAATATATAATCCAAAAAGGTCCCCAAACCTATTCATACTCTTTTACAAAATACATTTACATATAATGTGTATTCTAAAAATAATAAAAATACTAAATAAAGAAAAAAGAAATATATATATATATATATATATATATATATATATATATATATATATATATATATATATATGTGAAATAAACCGTTATAGCTCATCTAACCGTGTATGTGAACATAACACTTTATTCTATTCATTGTATATATTCAGGCCTTTTTTTCTTTGACGTGCTGAATCCTTCCCTTGTTTATGAGCGGATTTATTTTTGCACCTATATTTAAATATCTTAGTGGGTGTAATTCCCAACCTGAGATGGCTGGCGCAGCTGCCTACATGCTGTCTGAAATAGCTTGCTCATTGTGTCTTAATAACAACAACCCTGGAAGTTAACCTCTTCCTGTCAAGAAGGTCGTTTTAAGGAAATGAGCACAATTTTAAGGAAGCCAACCTAGATCTGAACATATTAAAACATTACTTCATTATACAGTATATACACATGTGCTAGGTAGGTAACCATTGAGTTATATGCCATACGACTGCATATACGCTGCTGTAGTGTGTAGGGGTCATTTATCAGACATTGGCCTTAAAGTGCCAGAGTTGATTTGAATCCCCAGCCCTAACTAATAGTATTTAATAGCTGATACCTGTGCTTAAATATGCGTGACTCGGCAGTGGCTACTAAATATGCTGCCATGTGTTACATATTCACACAGCATGTGTCCCAATCTGCCACTGAAGCGCCAGTAAAGGTGAGTGTGCAATAGTGGCCACTGCCCCACTGGGCAAGCTAATGTGTTGTGACTGGGCCACAAACTGAGTAATTACATACACTGATTGAGTTCACACGGAACTATCTTGGAAAAGGACTCCAGAGCTTCCTGTTTCTCTGTAATTTTCCCATGGAAGCACTTCCCGCCTAAATAGCGATAGACGTCCCTACTAATAATTGCACTCCTTATATCTGCAACATTAATGCCTGTGGAAAGGGAAATCTTTCAAAATGCCCAACTGGAACCCAAAATAGGTCTTTAATGTCGAGCGATAGCAATTCAGAAATAGGCCCTTTGTTGCACTTTGTCCTGTGTGCTGTACGGCCAGACAAGGCCTGCATTTGGCACACAGACTGCCAAACGTGTTAATGTTCTATACTTGCAAACATGGAGAATTGCTCTGCTCAATGAATACTTCCTTAACCTTACTGTTTCTAGCTTTTTTATATAACAGGGGTAGCAACCAATGGGATGACCCAATCCATTGGTTGCTATGATGATAGGACATTTTTTTTTTCAAACGTTGCACCATAACCACCTTTTTCTATTTACATAACCCCAGCCAAGATGGAACATCCATGGTGGTAATGCCCCCCCCATGAACAAAGCTTTGGGAATCATGTTTCCTCCGTTTAATGCCCAACTCACCAATTAATGCGTCCCACAAACTAGTAGAGCGTTATGCTTTTTTACATTATTGTTGGGGCCATTTTATTGGAGTTAATAGTAGTTTGTGGCAGTACCTTCATAAATACTTGATAGAAGTGAATGAGGAGTCAACATGTAATGGAAGATTATTCCGTTTTCCTCATTTTAGATGACTCAATAATTCTTTGTGTCTTTTATAATTTGATCTATCCTACAAAACCAAAAAATATAATCATATCATTTTCTTGCTGTATATTCCCAGGTTGATGGATACATCTTTGTCACCCGAGCTCTCAAAGTGATTGCTATACTGACCCTCCATCAATGGGCGTTCGCTATGCTGTGTAGGCATTCTCTGAGGTACCGAGGTAAGTAGCTCTTTTATATAGATAGATATATATATTTAAAATGGACGTTACACATATTCAACACAGCAGGAAACCATCAAGAAATAATCCTATGAAAGTCTACTGAATAATTGTTATTAATGAATGTAATGCCATGGAAAGGGCTGGAGTGGACTGAAGACCTATTCATTTGGGTAGAATGAATGTTTTTGTTTTCAGGCAGAAATACTTTTCAACTAATGCTAGAAACTACAATTAATGTTAAAATACATCACATTTTTGTATTGGAAGATGGTCCAATTAAATCTATGTAAAGGAACTCATTTGTAGAATATAGTCTTGTAGAGATTCCATACCGATAAAAGGATGCGACCACAATTATAATTTTTCAAGAGGCTCTAATTAAAGCCCCTCTGGATATATACTTTGAGATCCTATGGAACTCAACCGTTGAGAAAAACTACGCTATAGAGGAGGCAGAGCTATTAGTGGACATGTCTGATCTTTCTTGCTGAAGGAGCTACATGTGGGTCTAGAATGCTAATTGCTTTTCGAGAAGAATAACCAAACAGTGTATATCCAGGTAAATTTATTAGAATACAATTGGGTTGAATTCTTATGTGAGTAAATTGATATTAATGTTGTTCTTATTTTTAACCCTTAGATCTTGTGGGGTCTGTACATATGCAAAAATATATTTCCTGTTCACTTCTTTTATCCTGAATAATGTCTATGCAGTTAATGGATAAGCAATGATTTTCTACTAGAGAAAGAGCTGTAGACTAACACCAGCTCACCAATAATTAAATCTTAGGGGTTACATTATTAGTCCTGACGAAACAACTTTTAAGCTTAAAAGTCACACTCCATTCAACTTTTATGTCACAAGAAAGAGTAAAGCGTGAATAATGTATAGAGCAATGCAAATATCCCACTCGTTAAATACATTGTGTGGGTCAAAAGTTGAATACATTTGAAAAAAGGCATCGGGGTCGGCTGGGGATAACGAAGTGGCACTATAAGGTCAGGGGCCGCTTAATGACATAAGCGTGGCTATGACAGGCCGCACTTTACCTTTTTATACTCGCATGGCGTATAGCCGGGTATATCCAGATGTAGCCGCACACTGCAGCACCTGATCTGCCCAGATGGCCTATCCGGGCTTGATAGGGATTCAAATTTGTGTATTCTTTTGTACGCAATGCATGCAGTAGATTTACTTTATATTATGAAAACACCATCATACCTGGTTTCTGGAATATTTGCTGCTGTCAGTTACTATTGTGAACAAACAGAAATATATGCCACGTTGGGGTATATCCGGACTTTATGCAACAGTCGTGTGTTTATCCAACTGGGAGTCTACTGCCCATGGCTTTAAAAATAAATAAGTAAATAAATAAAAAGATGATACATATCAACTGATACATTCTATAAATATGATTAAATATAAATGCACTAATCTGATGATAAATATGATAAATCAATAAACAATTACATTTGGTAATTATTTTGTTATACTGTACTAGTGGCTCTGAATAACTAAGTATAATAGATGTGGATTTTATAGGTAAATTATTTCTTAGTGGAAAGCCAGTATTAAACCCTCCATTTATTGTAAATAATAATTATAATAAAAAATTCAGGGATAAGGCTGATCCCATAGTGAGCTATAGTTGCATTTTACCAAGCCTGTGTATAAAGTCTTGGATTGTCCTACCATAAAAGAGCAGCAACATGATCAACTGTTTATTTTATATTAAAATGTAAGATTTTTTTGCCTTGCTCAGGCATTGAACGTAGTATATTTCCATATTACATAGCGTGCTGATATTTTATTTTTTCTTCTTCCATTCGGTGGTAGACCCCCTACAATTAACATTCCCTCTGGGGCCTCTATTATTATAGCATCCGTATCTCTGATATGAAAATGTTCCCCATTCCGCGTTTCAAAGCAGAATGGAGTATTAGGCATATTGTAATGAACAATAATGAATTCCCCGCTGTCTTGTCTTTTATTTACTTCTCTTCCCTCGTAAGACAAAAGGCCTCGGGCACTTTTCACATTAGGGGTTAATTCTTTCTCTGCTGTGAGCATTCAAAGGGTTTACATTAATGCAGCCTAATTAATATCATGTCAAACTGGTTGATCCTCAAAGATGAGAGGAGCAGTCACAGCTTTCAAATATGTTGCTTATATGTTATGAAAAATATCCCCCCTTCAAAGGGGTAAAAACCTGCTGCACCATGACCCAGCAGTGAGTGGAGTGTGGGGGTCCTGCAGCTTGACCGAGTACGGTTCTACATGATTTATGTTCAGGTTCATACATAGAGACAGTGAGCAAATATTCAGCTGCCACTTCATCTAGTCTACTTGCTTGAGTGTTCTATACTAAGCAATCCAGCATCTGAGCTAGAATGGTCTATTGTCACAAGGTGCCAGGGGAAAACAAAGCTATTGCATGGTAAATATCTACATCGATTACACGTCAAATAATAACGGAATAGCCACCAGTGGGGGTTATTACCCCTGTCCGATTCCCTGCGTGGTTTGCGTAACTTTGTGACCCCCCCTGTTCACCATCTCAAAGACACTGCACACAAAGTTGATTCTAAAACATGTTCTAATACATCTTCTGGAAACCAGAACATTCACAACGACTGTTTTATACACAACGACTGTTTTATTCACATATAAAAGAAAAAATATCTTAAATATCAAGAGCGTGGACAACCAGAGGAAAAGGACTCTTCAGCGAGTTTGTGTTGAGGTGTCAACATGTTCTAGGCGAGCGTTGCTTGTGTACTGAGTGGTTGGCAATTTAGAAAAGAGGTACAACACAGATGTCTTCTTTTAGCCATCAGGTGTATTTCACTTCTCCTTTTTATCGTTTTTCAGTCGGTATCAACTCTCTGAATACGTATTTGGTGAACGTAAGACCTGGATGTCCACTTAATCAGAACCATTATTTTGATTACTCCTCATATAGACATTGACCTGTAATCTAGATGCAAAACTGTTCGGTGCTTCTTTAGGTTTAGGTGCCCGTAAGATGTTCAAACAATTAAACAAACACCCCCTCCCCCCTCCAGTAAATATGTTGACTTTTAAGGAGTTATATAAAGTAAGGGTGTTTTTTTCATATATATATTGGTAATAGGGAGCGATGCATCCCTGGCTGATATGAAAGGGAATGTCTTTCCGTATCCGTCTTTTATACCTCCTCTCTCCACCCTTTCATCCCGCGTTTTAGTGTGCATAAAAGTATCTCTGATCCCCGAGCCGCAGCTCGGAATGACTGGATGCCTGTCAGCCTTGTGTTCTCCACACGCCGCAAAAGCTGACAGAAAAATACCGACCGTGACAAGGGAAAAAAAGAACATTATGTCCTTTCACCCGTCACTTCTTCAAATTGCTCAATCTTGGCTGACATATTATTATACATTGTTTCTCCGCAAGAAGGAAAGAAAGGAAGGGAAAAAAAGCCAATCTTTTCTTTTTTTTACCTTTTTTTTTTATTATTTTTTATTTTAAACTACCGAACTTTTAAAAACTACAGAGGCAATGACGTGGGAGACGAGTGAAGAAGAGAGCGTCTTCTATTATTTTCTAAACTGGTTATAATTAACCCGTATGGTGCCGTTACCGGTTGGGAATGGGTGCTGTCTTTGTCTACCGCTGTTTTAATGACCTTAATCCCAGGCCACCTAGTGGTGCGTGACACATTGTGAATGGGTTCTTTTGAAATTAACCCATAAAATTCCGCACGTGGGTGTTCCTGAACTCTTTACACAGTTTCCTAAAATGAAGACAACGTGGAATATGTATAAATAGTCATTCTTTTGCACCGCGGTGCAGTAGCCATAGCAACCATTTCAACCTTTTTGCTGACAGGACCAGTTTTACAACAGGATTCATCTTTCTAAATAACCCTCATGTGCAAATGATACATTATTTAATCGTATAATTGGAAAAGCGAAGGCCTCTGAAAAGATGAGAGGGTACAAGTTATATTGCCCAAGCGATCGTCAGCTCTTGGGAGAGCCAGGCAGGGGTAATGTTTTTATTTAGGGCATCTTTATGTTTATTTGGCCCGGCAGTTGTCTGGAGGAGGATAAATAAATTCTTTTAATACACCTTTCTCTTTTCTTTTCCTTCGGCTCGTCTGCCTTGCCCCGCTGCTTCCATGCGATGTTCGTCAGCGGCGGACGTGTTATCTATTTTCTTTTTGCCGCAGCGTATACCGCATGTGACATTGCTTTGAAAAATCTTTTACGTATGGACCCAAAAAATGCATTATGCAAAACTCCGAGAATTTTGACAATGCAGAAACTCTAACGGGAGACAGTCTGCGCTAACATTTTAAATCCCCCATCGCGAGCTGCTTAGTTAATAGAATATGTTGAAAAATATTGATGTGTTTTGTGTCTTTTCTGTCAGATTCCATGTCTTTAAAAATCATAGCAAATGGCCAGAATCTTCCATATCTTTCCTACTTTGAGTTAATATTATGTCGCACTGATGGGTAAGAAATCCTCTCAAAAATGTCTTCTTTTTTTTTTGTATGTGCTTCACTCATTTGCATTTGTCTTGAAAGCTTTTAGCGTTTTGAACACTTCCATTATCATGCTTTAGCTGTGCATTAACATCCCAGCTAAACAAAATATATATTTTTTTGCATTTCTTCCACATAAAAACGCAAGATTATTTAGCTTTACGCGGGGAAAAAAAAATGTTTATCTAAATATAGATACAAATTAGAAAAAAAAAAATCCGAGAATCAGTGCAAATTGATAAAAAGACGAGGAGGGGAAGAAGTATAAAGAAAATACAATACCTTTAATTGTAGGGAAAATGTGTGTCTTGCTCCCCACCCTCCAGCATCTGAATAAAATACATTTCTTTCCTTAACAATCACAGTTATAATCAAATTGTCATTTTTTTTTCACCCCAAAATGCTTGGATCCATTGTGACTTGTACTTTTTTTTTCCGAGGTCCATAAAAGTGGTTTATGTTTGAAATGTATCAACTGGAAAGTACTTATTACTAGTAAATGCTGTGCTATTTCACGTTCTGCAAAGTGAGCTGTTAACAGATATAATTTGAGCAGAATAGCCAGAGGAAACCTTTTGATATGCAGAAGAGCTGACCCGCGTACTGTGCCTTTAATTGGGTTTTTAATTTTCCAGGCCATCTGACAATATTAAACAGGGTCCCGGACCTTCAAATGTTGATTGGGGGGCTAGACGCTATGTTCTGCAACATGGCATTATAGAAAGGCGAGGGCATTGCCACAGACGCAAGGAGAGAGAAGCTCTAGAATAAAACCCTTTTTAGATTTATGCTGCAAAACAAACAACAAACACACACACACACACACATATTTATACAAATATATATAAATACACACAACACCCATATATATATATCTATATATCTATCTATCTATCTATCTATATATATATATAGATATAGATATAGATATATATATATATATATATCTATATATATATAGATATATAGATATATAGATATAGATCTATATATAGATATAGATCTATATATAGATATATATATATATATATATAAAGATCTATATATATCTATATATATATATATATATAATAAAAATACTATGCTAGAAATTACATAGTTATATAATAATATAGTTATTTGTTTTTCACTATTTGCACTCTAAATATTTATATTAGTCTAGATTTCCCTGCGGAAAATATAGCTCTGTATTGCCGGTAGCGTTACAGACCGCGGCACAAAGCCGATCGGACGGACCGCGGCTTCTGAACAATTTGGGCAGAATCTATATGATGGCGCACGGGGACTTTTTATTGTATGAACATCAGAAGAATTTCTAAAATGTGAAGCGTGTCATTTGTGACATGCTTTGCCGGCTTCATGCAGTCTCAGCCTTGGGCTGATTACTTTCTTAACTTGTTCGGAGAGAATGGTATTGCATAAATGAAAAGTGCCATATCACTTCTGCCCCAGTACAAGAATAAACGGGTTCCTTGGTGACGAGAACCTTAGTCCAAAATTCGAATGCACTTCGTCATAACAAAATATTCTGTTAATTATTATCGCTTTCATCTTACGTTTTTCAAAGTTTTATAGCTTGCCAATGCTTAATACGCTGCTTGGCAATTTGTAATTTTTTTTTTTACTTATTCCAGTTCCTTATTAATAAATAGCATAATTATTAAAGAGAAAATGTATTTGAATATTAATGAAACAACTGTTTTATTAACCCATTATGGTACACGAAAGCTTGGATGCTCATGTTTTACAATGTATTATTATTATTTTATTTTAAATCTATGCAGCTCTTCTTACATTATATATATATATATATATATATATATATTTAAATAAATATGACATGCTTATCTCGGCCCTTATTATTGTACTGGAAGAATTAGTGCTGAGAAATGGTGTACAGTCTTTTGTCAACATTAATAAATTGTACGGAACTCATTCCTGTTATTTAAAGGGTTTAATGTGAGTAAGGTAGATACATGTTCTACCTGACAAGGGGCCGATCACAGGGCAATCACAGGACTACCTAGAGAGGCTGATACAAATATTCATATTTATTTAACTAGAATATGGCAGGACATTAAGTACATTGAGTGTGATTGTATAATATGGAATTTACTAAATATTCTATTGTCTGCGCAGGTTAGTGAAGGGCTGGGAAGAATTCTAACAGGTATAGCGAAACCTTTCAGTTCTAAACCTTAGTAGCTATTTGTTTTTAACTTTATGGATTTAATTAAAAGACTATATATATGTGTCTATAGAAACAAAGTCAATAGTCCCTTATGCAGCACAGTATATGGCTGAGTATACAGTTTTACCCGGTTTCTCGGGCAAAGGGTTAATCCTGTTGATTTCTATCCACGGAGTGGTATAATTTAATAAGCCCTTTGTTTTGCACAAGGAAGTATAATGTGACAGTTAATCAAAGAATGAGTATTCCTGTTTGCTTTGTTAAGAATTGATGTTTTGGGGCTAAAGTAAAAGGGTCCTAAAAATGACATGAAAGTGGCTGAATGACTAAGATTTGTAATTTAAAAAAAAAAAAAAGAAAAAAGAAAACCTCTTTAATAAAGGCCCGGGGAATTATTGTTGAGGAAAATGTAAAATGTAAAAAAAAAAAAAAAAACCCTAAAAAAAAAAAAAGCCCGCTGACAGCTCCTTCTCCTAAACGAGAGATGACAGCACCCTCATTAAAAGAATTAATAGCGGGCTCAGAAATGTTAACCTCTTCACAGCCGAGGGAAAGCAAGGAATGCTGTAATCGGTCTTTGTACACATAACTGTTTTCCTTTTGCTTACGTTATTCCCTATTGGACAAAAGGGGGATGTTAATAGTTGTAATATGAAGCCCCCCCAAACACACTATTCAGGGCCTGTGCATAGATCTTATGTATTACAATGCTAATTTGTTCATGGTTATATGACCATACCTAAGAACTCAAGAGTGGAGCGCTGCTTCTCTGTGTCGCTCACTCTTTTCTTCGCACCCAATCCCCCAAACCACCTAATAGTACCTGGGACCAGCACTGCCCTCCTTAATGACTAGCCCCACCCCCTCACAAAACCATATGGCATATGACCATACCTGGGAACCTTCAATACGGACCCTGCTATACTAACCCATTAATGGTCCATCACAAAGACTCTGATGTCATTCATTAATGGCGGCAACCAAATGGTTCTCATGATGGTCCTTATGAAGAACATTAGCTGTAGTTGAGTTTTTGGCCTGGGTTGGCATGACCAACTTATGAATAGGCGCTTGTCAAGTTAGACTCAAGCGGTTCCTGTATCCTACATGTTTTTGTTTAAATAGACCATATTTATATTCTGTGTCGCTTCTTTTTCTTTTTGGTGCGTTGACGTGATCAGTTGACCACATGGTATAAAATTCTCAACTGAAGGAAACGTAGTCGGTCCTGTAGGGACAGATTCGTTGGCTGAAAGGCAATTTTCTATCCGTGTCGGTAAAAACCAGAAGAAATGGATGCACACCTACCACCCCAGTGACAACAATGGGAGTACTGCTAAATATTTCTTTTTAGGCTTTCTATCTACATTTGCAAAATTTTCAGGCCAAATGAACCTACCATTGCACCGAACAGGAGAACTCAATTATTGTAAGGTCCTGGTTAATTTTCAATAGTGTTTCCCCCCTATACTAAATCGGTTGTGCATCTATTATGGAAATCTACTGTATATTATTGCATTCTGTAGCTGGATCATAAATAATCATATAATAGTAAGGTTGCTGATAAATATTTGTCCCCGCGGTGTGTTTAATTAATGTCATCTACTCTAATTTACACTGCGAGTTCTTTAGGGAGTGATAGAATGCTGCTTTGGACCAAGTATATGAAATTAGGTCTACGCACGCTGCAGAATATTATGACGGGATAATGTCTAATGGATGTTGCAAGACTTTCGCTAAAGCAAGCTTTTCAAGAGAAACCCAATTAGAGTTTAATAATAATAATAAGGCTGTTCTGGAATGAAATTAGCATATATGCTAATTACGGCAGTCCTTCACTTGGTAAAAAACATGTTGATGAGGTCAATCTATCACTATGACATAGCGGGAGATGGTGGCAGCAAGGTTCTAATTGCATTATTTGTGTAACAGATCTTTAACTGTTTATTTGGCTGAGCAACCAGAGTCTTTAACAAGTGAATTTTGTAAGTCCAGTGTTGTTTATCAACCTACAGGACCTACAAGGATATAGATGCTGGCGAAAGCATATGGAAGAAGTATAGTAGCCTAGATTATGCATAGATCCAATCAAATAGAAATATTGCTGGTGAAGAATACAATAATATTTTAAATATTAATATATATATATATTTTTTTTTAAGAATACAGTTTTTTGCCCAAAATCTGTTTAAATACCCCAAAAGGGTGGTGTGTTTATCAGCTGATAAAATTGCGCTCGGATGTAAACAATGTTTTTTTACAGGTCTAGAATGTGCGTGTGCATTCATTGTGTGGAAAGCCGAAAACTCATTGTCATTTCTAATACATGACATGTTTGTTAAAGGATGTGTATGCGAGAAGAATCACAGGGTACTTCTTTTGGCTGAGTAATTTCTCCCTCCTGAAACTGAGCAGAAAAGACAGGGAGTGAAGGAGGGGGGGCAGAAGGAATCTACATATAGCTTCACAACAAGAACTCATTAAGGAGATATGTGCCAATCTAGCCTGCAAAATATCCGGACAGCCAATGAAGCCGGGGATGTTGCTGGTTAGTGGGCAGTGGGCACGTTAATGTCCGCTCTGCTTGAGCCTGCACACACATTCCTAATTAGATACCTGTTGTCCAGAAGCAGAGCTAGCTTGGCGCTTGCGTTTTGTACACATCCCATTAGCTGCCTTGTGTCATGTCGAGTTACGGGACATGCGGTGAGCCCCGCTGCTTCTGGTTGAAGCATGGAATGAGCAACGTCCCAACTGATTTAATCAGAGCAGATGGGTAAAGCAGGAGGGCAGACTCGTTCCTTGACCACAGTGATTTCTATGATACTCCTGCACTCTGCCAAGCTAATTATCTGTGGAGGTGATGGCAGGTGATGGCACGAAAAACAGGTCACTAGGAAGGAAACTGGGCGGTGTAAAGGAAACAAGGCCAGTATGGTACAAAGAATGCAGACCAGCCAGCCCACACCAAGAGCCATGATGGCAGCCAGTCGGTATTAGGATTGAATGGTGATTCAGGAAGATTTATTTCTAATAATAAAAGAAAAGGGTTTAACTATAGTCATATACAAGCAGAAAACATAGGCTTTACCCTATATTCTCTGAAAATATGGCATCACCTAAGGGGTAGGAGCACAAGACAAGAGCTACATTTCATCCAGGTCACTTGGACACTTTTCATGCAGATTTTCAATGTAGCTAAGAACGCATACAAAGGCAGACCGAGTAAGATGCCCTATAGCCAGATAAAAACAGCCGCTCAGAAACGCATATAGAAAGGTTCAGCGCAGCCAGGCATCGATGAACGAGACGCTGCATTCAGTCCTGCCAGGAAAAACGTAGTGTGATGGGTTTGATAATTCATTCTTTTTCACCCAGAGTTTCTCTGGGATTAAGCAACCCGCGTTATACTATTTGTGGGGAAATATTATGATGGATGCCAATTTAGTTGAGTCCCAGAGCTTGGGACAATTAGACCTCTAGATGTTTTTAGAGCAGAACCGGATAGCTCTACTCACTGAGGGACACAAACAGGCCAGGAATTCTGTGTATTCCTACCTAGTTTAATGAATGTTTAATTAGAGGCCTATGGTCAAGCAGGGATATAAAAAAATTGTGCCCTGTAGTCAGTAGGGCAATCTGCCCCTGGTTATGCTGCGTCCTGGAACTGCTACCCTAGGCCTAGTCCGCCTCTGTGTCTCCTTGCATTTTAGCCCACATGTCCGTGACATACGGAGCCTAGGGGAGCCATATCATCATTGTTATCGAAATATTTGCAATCAAGTAGGCTAGCACAATATATAGATTAAATGTCCTCCTCTAGAAAGTGCCAGATTGACATTTATTATGGGAAGTGAACGTGGAGAGCAGTAATTGTGATTTACATGTCCATGTATATGTTATGTATATGTATGAGTATGTTATGGTGATATTGCTGGAGTGTGTCTCGTTGTCCCCTCCTGCCGCTGATGTACCATTGATCTACAATACTTTCTGGGTGACATTTTGAGTGTCTCTCTTTATTACACTCCCTTGGCATATCTCCCTGGCAGTTCGAGGGACTCTGACATTTAGCATTCAGCATGGAAATTGCTTACAATTGACCTTTTTAGCCTAAGTTGCAAAGTACAATCATGTGATTTAATTACTATTCTGAAATATATACAGGGCGATTTGTAGAAAAATGTAGAATCCATGCAAACTCAAAAGTGAATTTAAGGTACTACTTTTTAGAAAGTGGAATGTTACACATTAAGCAGAGAAAGGTCTTTCACGGCTCTATCTGAAAGACCGATTACTTTTTTGAGAGGTGTATGCAGGTGGGGGTATTGTATAAAAATAGCTTTTTTTTAAAAAAAAATCTTTAAAATAAACACTGTGTTCAATGCAATGGGTCACCCACTGACACATTGTCCCAACAATATTTGTAAAGAAGTTGCAAAGTTGTTTGTCCTCTTTACCTTCCTCATTCACTGGACTCTAATGCATTATGATTGGATGACAATCGGTGCAGCCATTCTATCATTAAATAAGAGACTTCCATCTCCTTTGACTCCTCCCCAGCTGCCTCCACTGGAACCAGGAAGTATAAGCAGGAAGCATACTTAAGTACACTTTTTGCACATGCTCAGTAGCACCTTGATTGTAATCAATGGGAGTAGCAGCAGCCAATCACGTTTATGGTAGTTAAACATGTTTATCTAGCATCAGCATTAGCTATCACTACACCTATTTAGTAGAATGAGGTTGCTACTGAGCATGTGCTAGAAGCAGAATTTAGTAGGGGCCACCGGGCTAGAAGTTAAATGAGTCAGAAGTCTGATTTTCTAACTCTAGTAACTAATCGAATGATCACCTCCAACAAACACTTTGGACATGGGTAGTAACTGTTCCAAAAGAATGGCTTAGTTTATTTTCTTTCTTCCTTACCGAAAACCCCGTGCTTATTACACAAAAGAGTTCTTAATCATAGGCCTACAATGAAGTGGATCTTTGTGTGAAATCTGTGCGGGTCGCTGATCTCGCCGGCCCGGCCCATTAGGACTCGGCACAGCCCTCCATAGTTTCCCTCAGCACCGTGCTTCCTTTAAAAGGAAAGCACCCATATGATGTCATATCCCGACACCCAGTATTAAGGACAGCGGGGTGGAGGGGGCTAGTCACAAAAATTTTAATGGGGATCATGCTCGTCCCAACACAGATTTATTTTCGATTCTTGTTACTGCATTCTATCTTCATTTTATGGGCCGTAATGCAGTTACCCTTCAGGGCTTTCTGCTGGATCCACACAACACGGTGAAATGAATGCTCACTGACACATTCGGGGATGACAGCCCGGCGGCTAAGCATTCATAGGTGTGTTTATTTGAAACGTTGCCAGAAATGCATGCGGACGGTACAGTTCTTTAAGGTTTTAGCACTGAATGTGTTAACTTGTTCAACAAACTTCAGCAGGCTTCACTTCAAATCACTAGTCTTTCTTTCCAAAGACTCTACAATTAAAGCTGCAGGCAACTCAAGTACATGGCTTCAAGCTTTATTATGCGAGGCTCTGAGTCTGCTTTCTTGTTTTAATGCAGACGTGGGTGTTTCTCTGCAGGTAAACCAACAAATAAAGCAATCTAATGAATATTTGATAGGATCCGTGCATGTTTTTATGGACTTGCGTCCGTACGCGTGCCGTTATGTGCGGCTCTGGAATGAGATGTGCAGAGCTTAGATGGCCCACTAGGGTGCAGTCATTATATAAAGAACAACAATAATAATAACAACTTACTGTAAAGTACAGTGCGGGGCATCGTGGGTTTTAAAGTTATAATACAACTCAATTGCTGAAACCGAGATGAGCTGGGTAACACATTCATAATGCTCACGAACCTTTTAGATGTGCGCTGGAAGACTATTTCATGTAAAATGGAGAGAAAATTGCTTGCCAAAATGTAAAAAATCTGACATAAGAGAAGACAATAGTCCTATCAAGTTGAGTCTCAATTGTTTTTAAAAACTAAATCTCTTTTGTACGGATATATAGTACAGGCAGCATTCTCTGAGATGGTTTTAGTTTTTCCACTGGAAAAAAAATCAAGATCTAATTAGCTTTACAAACGACATTGTTTGTAATGTAAGCAATTAAGATACGGGGAGGTGCTAACATACAACATATGATCAGTTTATGCAGTTTAATGGAAACTGCTTAATCTGTCAGACTACTGTAATGTATATGTATATACGTTAAAAAACCATTGGCCGTGTCCAGGGCATTGGTGTATTTATCTTGGGCACTGCCTTTTAAGACGTGCACCGGCATATGATGTCCTGCCCGGGCGTGCAAAACCTTTTAATACAGTATATGGAGGCTGTGCTGAGCATAAGTAAGCTGGCCGGGGAAATCAAAGATCTCCCCTTTAATTGGTCCATTGTGCGGTGGGACATTGGGGGGCTTGATCGCCCCAAGAGGGTTATCTGCCTCCCGATTTGCCGCTCCCCCCAATGGTTCCAAATGCTCTATAATATTTTTCTTTTCTTTTTCTTTTGGGTGGGATCCTTAAGAACTAGAACCACTCCTAATAGATAAAAAAATATATATCAGATCACTACTTAGTCAGCCTATTCGAAGAAAGCCTTGGTCTGTAAACTCTTAAGGGTCTATATTTGACCCATACACACATTTGTGCAAATGTTGTAAGCATGTACTGTATTTAGAAAGTTTTTAGAAAAGATAGGTAAAACCACTGGACTTATAGAGGTAATAGATTGTCGGCATGAATTACATGTCAGTGAAACATTAATCTGGCACGTATGGTTGCTCATGAGCTACATGGCACTGCCATGCATTTGAAAGGCCCACAACAAAAATGCTGGAGACAGGCTTTGTGTGGTCGATAAGGATGAAGCGAGGGGGAGGATTTGAGCTGGTCAGGCTCCAGCTAATACTGCTGCTTCTTCCATGAACCGGAGCAGAGCCAAATACCTATAGAAATAGATTTAAATATATTGCTGTGTTGAAGAATTCCCTACCCTGCCATTTTTTGTATTTTACAAACCATTAAATATACACAACTATGATTTTCAGTTCAAATGTATAATTATGAGGGCTTTAGGTTGATGACCTATAGGACTGTGGTCCTCCATTATAGGCTGGGTCTCAGGCACACAAGAGAAGCCTCCAGTATCAGTATACCGGCATGACATCCTAAGAGATCGGCTGGGTCCTAGTGGTTTCAGACCTCATAGTCACAGAACGCCTTATGGAATTCAGTGGCTTCCATCAATGCCGCTCTTTTGTTTTGTTTGATGGCGTGGAAATGAGTAGTGATGGACAAATATCCCTCCACCGGCACATATCTAATTTAGTGCTTCCTTGCTGTCCTCTCCACCTTGTGCCTTGAGCCCTCTGTTTTCTAGTTCATCTATGGAGAAGAACTACATGGATCCCTGGCAATGGTTTCTTAACTTAAGCTCTTGATGCAATTTACAGTGGTTTTTGCCTCTAAACTCACAAGACACCAAAGAACCTTGCTAAAAAATGTCAATATTTGCAGTCTCTTAGAATTCCAAACGAACAGGGCCATGTTGGTGTGAGTGCTTCCAAAAGAATTCGATTACTCACCAGATATCGGATGGTAACGACTGGAAAATGAATTTTTGCTGAGACATTCAACCGCGTTAAAGATACCTCTGAAGGCTTTGGAAATAAATATGGAAATATAAGATGGGCTGGTCACATCTCCAGCTCTACACATCATTGGGTTTTTATTTTACAGAAATAAATACATTTTAAAAAAAGTTCATATGATTTTTTTTTTTTTTGCCACTAAGGATGTCATTAAGAAAATGGGTAAAGACTCAATTTACCGCAATAATCATTGCGAGGATGAAAAAAAAATTCCCTTTTGCTGGTAATTGATTTATGCTTCATTTAAATGTATAGAGTGGTTCCAATATCATTTCTTATTCTCGTTAATGACATGAGCAGGACTGGAAGAGAAAGAGATGAAAATTCTCAATACTAAATTATTGCATTTAAATGGATTTAATATTTAATATTTAAAAAAAATAATTTAATGTAAATAGCTTTCATGAATCACAGCAAATCTGCTGAAATTAGATTAAAAAAAAGATGTTTCTATCCCATGTTTTTGAGCTATTATTTGTTACTTAGTATTTAGCTTCTTTATAATAGATACTTAACGTGTTTAATGCTTAGAAATAAGAGATTAATCATAATGTAGGTGGAACATTTTGATTCCAATGGATGAAGCTGACAGCTTCTACACATTGTGAAGTAAAGGCTTTCTGTCTAAAAAGATGGGGCGGGAGATAATTTCTCAGTGATGGTATATAATGGGATTAGAAGACCTTTTTATATCATAGGTTGTTATCAAGAATAAAAACGCACACAGACCTCTATGAAAGTATTAGTGGAACATTTGTGGATTTGCAGTGGGCTTCTTGACTTTTCAATGTATTATTTTTATTGTTATTATCTTTTATTAATATAGTGCTGACAATTTACTCAGTGCTTCTTACCGTACATTTATTCAAAGGGTCTGACAAAACTACAATTGACAAGCTAAGAAAAAACAATACCGTATATTAGGTAAAGTGGACCCTGCTTGCACATTTACAATCCATAGCTCAACAATTGAAAATATAGAATTTATTTTATTTTAATGGAAGGGAACGGTGTGCGGCCACCAGCTGGATATGCGCCACTACATGCTACAAAAGGTGGCCTTAAACTGCCACGGCCAATTTGAACACTATATATTGTTGTATCTTTTATAGTCATATCAAGTTTTTCATCATGATTGCCACTCGTTTAGTCCTGAAAAATTAATAATTCATATTTCCATTCATGTGTTGTGTATCATGGTCATGAGTAGATTGAGTGATTAGTACTTCGAGGGGTTAAATTCTGTCCAATTACAATGCAGTTTTATTTTTGCTCTGTCATAATTAATTCCAGTAAAATGATCCTTTTCTATATATTGTTTATATCCTCTCCCCCTGGATGTTGTTTCCTGGTGGGATGTGATGACAACCGCAAGCCTCGTGGAAGCAGGATACAGTATGGAGACTGATGCTCAGGAGTCACTGCGGGAGGAAGCTGTTCCTGGCTCATCATCAACAACAAAGAATAACTATATATATATATATATATATATATATATATATATATCCTTATAGAAAGAAAATGACTTACACCAGGGATATGATAAAGCTGCTGAGAAGTGCTTTAAACATACATTTCAACATATCTGTCGACTACTACCTACAGGTTTAATATTTATTTTAGATGTTCTAGTAAATATCTTGAGGTATAAAACATAAACATAAGAAGGCACTTTCTCAACCAAAGATATAACCGCTATAGTTTAGTTTATATTTAGATCCTGAACTGTTAAAGGACTGTGTGAATACCAAATAAATTAGTAGTAGGGTGACCACAGCGGCCATGTTTTCCAGGACACCATCGTTTCCTGTCTAATAAACAGGGGATATGCTGTCAAAAGCCTGTAACGCCCTAGTGTCTATATGTGGAATTACAAGTAAAAGCAAAAGAAAAGCCCTTTGGTCTGTGGCCTTAACTGTTTCCAGGGCAATTTCCCCCATCTCTTAATAGCTGCCCCCTGGCTTTGCTTAAGGATTCCGGTCCACTTTAGTAAAACATTAATTGCACTCGCTAGCGTGTTGAGCAAACTAACCTTAGTCTTTTAGGAAAAACAACACAAACCAAGCCCAGACTGGCCATCTGGTACACCGGGCTGAATATGCCCAGTCACACGCTACATAAGCATATTCAGCCATATTTCAGCGCTGGTGCATTCAATGGTACTAAAGATCATAATTCTAATAGTTATGAGTGTTACTTTTAGCGAAATGGGTGGAACGTCCCCTTTAATGGTGCAAATGTCGCCGTTGCCCTGGGCAGGTTTAGTTGCAGAGAGGAAAAAGTAACTTTGGGCTCTGCTGCTTCCCAAGTAAGTATCCAGATTTAAACCACAGCATCTTGAGTTGAATAGGTAGTAATAGAATGGAGAGAGAGGACGAAGCTGTGAAAATGTATCAGCGCTGCTGAGTCTTTATTGAAATGGTACAGGCTGGAGCTGCTATTAGCTCCTAACTCTAGCTTGTTTCAGTCTGACACAGGAGCATTAGAATCACCTCTGAAGCCCTGTGTTTAAAGCCAGGGGAAGCCGTTTCTATATTGGCTTTAGAGGCAATGTTGTCAATCTTCTAAGAGATGGAGAAAATCCTATCAGCTCCCTGCAGTGCCCCAGCTGACAATGCCAAAGCAAGTTTAACCTTTTTGTATTGCTTCAAAAAAGCCTTTGGTCCATTAAGTGTTTCCAGCTAATCTCAGTGATCTCGTACCTAAAGCACTAAAAGGTTGGAAATCAGTTTAACTCTGAAAAGAAAAACGGCTATTCTACGTTGGGTTTTTTTTTTCCTCCCCTCTACACAGAGCGAGGAACGCACACGCGTGCGTGCAAATGTTTGTTACAGTCTGCCGTTCTAAAATACCGCCGCTTTAACCGCTGAGCAGCTTAACCAGCGGAAAGACATCCGCGTAGGGATAACAAAGACAATTTTCTGTACTATTATAACTATTACCTTAACAACCTCTCTGACACTAACCCCTGTAGCAATGTATAAATTAAACCGAGTGCATTACAAACAAAGCAATTGAACGTATAGGATGCATAATAGGGTTTGGAAAGCCCATGCTGATGTTGCTTCATGCGGATTAACAAAACAAAATTGGTCCTTTTAGTATTATGAGTATATATTTAGAACCTGCGGCCACAGGATTGCTTTATGTGTAATCAAAAAAGCGTATAAACACAGCGGCTTGCAATCATAGTCATTGCAAGAACTATTAAAATTTATTTTATTTTTTTTACAGGTTGTAATAATGATCATGTGATCCGATTTTAGGGACGCCCACCACTCATTGTGTATTTGTTTTTCTTGCAATCTGTATCATTGTTACAGTTATTCTTTAATAAAACAAGAAGTGATTCCATGACTAGTAGAACTTCCCTTCGGCCTTAAGGCCATACTCCCCCAAAACGTACTTGCTGATGTTCTCCAATGAATGTTTTCACCACTCCTGCCACCATGTGAGGGCAGCACCATGTCCTCACATCCACCATGGGGTATTACGACTACTTCTACCCATGAGAGGACACAGCCCCAAACTCCAAACCATAAGCCTTGGCTGTCACAATCTCTACAATCCCAGGCGTCTATCCTAGTTGTGCTGTGTCATGAAGAGGGCAATATATGCCATGATCTACCATTTGGCTGTAGTAGCATTTCTTTCCATCAATCCAACATGTAGAAATAGTGGAAAGTCTTCTTTCTCCAACTCATCCTCTTCCCGTCCTACCGCTGCTGTGACAAAATGGAAGCATTCTTGCCAAAACATCCAAAATGGAATTGTAAGGCTTGTACCTGCGTGAAATGTTACATAGTTATAAAGATTTGGAAAACAATATCAAGTCTGTGAAATTCAGCTAGTCCAAAAAATTTTTTGGGTTGAAGGCAACCAGTGCACCCTTTCCCCAGCCATAGCCACTCATGCCCAAGTGGGTTAGGATAACAAATTACTTTATGATACCAAAGTCAATCTCATCAAACCCTAAATTAATCCCTATTTAAATTTATAACATGCAGGTTTAGGGGCAGAACCACTTTAAAACATGTGTAACAAATACACTATATAACACCTTCCACTAATTCCTATTTACGATGTGAAAGAACATTATTAAAATAATGGATGCTGGGTGGCCGTTACAGCATACTCTGGTTGGGAATTCTACACTGTTACACTTCCTCTGACATAATTTCCCTCTGGAGCTCCACCTACATCATTCATCATTTCTTAACCCTATGTTTTCTCTAGATTGTGACAGCTGCTCACTTGGGTTATATGAAGATAACTGTCTGAAAGGCAGATCCCTAGTCACGCTGCCCTTGTGCTTATAGCTTCAGGGTTTTCTGGAAATGGGCATACCTGGGAACTTTATGGCTCTGGCAGGATGTGGCAGGAAGTCCCTTTGACATTGGTGGGCGGTCCCTCTGACACCAGTGGCCCGTCCTTCTGATGAAAAAATAGGGGCGGGGAGTGCGGCGCCGCTCCTGTGACCCAGAGTTTTCCTTTGATGACCCAAGGAAGGTGCCCTTATCCCAGAAAAAAAATGTAAAAATATTCAAAGTGGAGAATTGCTCCATTTGCTAGTGTCTGCAGCATGCAACGTGGCATGTTTCTTACACGCGGCTGTATTTCTACGCACAGCAAAATTAGACAACAAACCCGATAAAAGATGAACCTGCACAATAAACAAACAAATGACTCATTTAATAAACGCATTCTTATGATATACAGCTACCCAACGAGGTAAGCAAGACGCAGGCACGCAGGGCTGTAAATTAACATGTGCTGCTTTGCGGTGACATCGGCCGTAAAACTGTATAGCAGTCGCCTCCCTCTACGGTAATTTGTTTGCATAGACAGCTAGGCTTTCATTAGTATGTTTAGTTAAAAATAAGATTCAGACAACCTTCTGCTTTTAGAGTTGTAAAAAATATGGCAGGGGTATGTCACCTGGAAGCCCGATCCGCTGATTGCTTAACGAAAATATCATAGAGGCAATTTTTATAGTAATAAGAAAAAGCGTCCTCTCCAGTCACACCTTTCCCGGCGTCTTAACAGCACTGGAAACTCATCTTTGTTAGTATGTTTAAAATCCATCCACACCTCGCGTTCTTCTGCCGCCTTCTAAGTCTAGTGCTAATGACATACGTAGCCCACCTTTTGTGAGATTTCTTTCATTTTAAGCTGTCACGGGCGTATCCATGGAAATCATTTGTAATTATAAGCTTTTTTAAAAAAAAACGTATAAGGGAATTATTTTAAAAAAAAACAAAAACTATGATACACTACAATTTATTGTAAGACGTTTAAAGTAGAGTACTTTTGATATGGATGGAATCTGATATGGATGGAATCTGCAGCTCCAGAGCTGTAGCTCCCTGCCTCCTCCAAGATCCGATGATTCTCTCAACTGATTAGCAGCCAATCACTAGCGGGAAAGCATTCTTATTAAAATCAGTGGGATCGCTTTCTATGCATACAAAAACACCCCCCCCCCAACAACATTTGCCGAGCCAGCACTGGAGGTAAGTATACCATGTGTCTGGCGTATACCATGTTTGGCTGAACATTTCTCCTGCATGGCAAAAAGGCTAGGGGTGGGGAAAAGGGACAAATGCATATGGGGCAATTCTGCAGAATTCTCCGATGTGCTTGTAAGGCAGCTACGAAAATTTAAAGGGACCCCTCAGCTATTATATGCATGAAAGTACATATAATGGCTGGACTTTTCATAATAATGATCGGGTTAGCTCACTTAATTATGAATTATTATTATTCCCTTTGTACAGCACTGTAAAATATTAGGCATTCTATTAATTATTTTAAAAATAAAAATATGCGTTTATTAATGGTCAATAAGCCAGACTTATCTTTGGGTGGAAGATCGCTTTAGAGGAGATATATATCTAGTCTACAGTATTCTTATGTGAAACATCATTTTGTAACTATTACAAACGTATACCTTTTCGATAAATTGACAGATTTTGAAGTTGCCTGAGGGTATCTTTTTTTTTTTTTTTCTTTTTTTTTTCAAGCCTACCTGCCACCTGAAAAAAAATCCTCACACTGATGACTAGAACATGCAAAAACTTTCTATATATCTTGAGCTAGTAGTTTTTTAAGAAAAGACTCTAGAATATTCTTTGTTAAAAAATATGTATAGTAGAACTGAATGTTATGCTTAAACAGTGTATATTGCACACAAAATAATATTTTATGATTCTAGATTGTAAGCTCATTTGACCAGTGCCCTCATCACAAGTCTAGATTCTATAAGTATTTTTTTTTATCCATTGTTCAGGGCCGTAGAATGTCAATCCAGCTCCTATAGTGGATCTGTCACATTTTCCCAAATCCTCAATTGAAATAGACAATAAATGCATACCTGGGAACTTCCAGGCTTTGGCTCCCGGCAGCTCTCTTTCTCAGGGTAGCCCTCGATATTGGTGGGCGGGGTTGATGTGATCAGTGGGTGAGGCCAGTGAAATTGTGGGTGTAGCTATCCCTAACCACTTTATATTTCTATTGGAGTGGGAGGGGGAAATGGCTAATCGACGTGACTCAGAGTTTCCCAGGTATAAGTATTAAAAACCCACTTTATGTATAATTCATAGATCAGCCATAATTGCTTTCCGTTCCCAGGGTCTGCATGATTATAATCCTCGTTAAGTTACTTTTCCTGCATAGAATGCCCTATTGTTCATTGGTTCAAACAGCGTTCATAAAGAAGTCAATTAAGGTAACTTTCAAGCAGAGCATTAAATTGTAATGCTAGTTTTGCCACCTATTGCCACATCTTAACTTCCTTATCATAGGAGATGCACTTTGAAATTTACAATAAAGCCAGAATAATAGGCAAAACTACAAATTTTAACCACTATTTTCATATAATTCTTAAATGTTATCACTTTTGTCGCAACATAGAAAAAGATGTAAAGATAAATAAGCTTTTGTATTCGGTTCCAATTTGAAACCGTCGCAGTCACGTCCATAATGTATTTTCAGATATTAGACCACTTTACTTTCATTCATATTCACCGGCAGCTTTCCCATTCACTTTCAGGCTGCTGTCTCCTGATACAGATTTTTTTTTTCTATTTTTTTTACACTAATTAAATTAAAACAGAGATGGAATGACTTTTCCATTGAATTAACCATTAACAAGTAATTTTCCACCGTGTCGGCACTTTCACAGTTAACACATCAGTTCGTAATCCCGGCCAAGTAAAAGCCACAAAACCATATTTTAGAACATTTATATTTTCCGGCGAATGAATGAACGAAAAGTGAAGATGACATGCCAAAATATTAGTACAGTGATCATTTTCGTATTTTCTGTATTGAATTTACAAAACCGCACAATAGGTACCCATTTTATTCCGTGCTGCGACGAGCACCTTATATTGTGTAACCTTAATGTGATTTAATCGCGGCAATTATAATATAGATTTTACAAACTGAAACAATGGCAGTAGATCGAGTACAATATTGTGCTTCGAACAGGACAGGTTAAGGGAATATGTAGCTATTTTAATAATCTTTTTTCTATTATCTCTCATTGCAGAGGAAGGATTTGGTGGTGGGGGGTGGCTTTATGTCTTATCCAGGGGTGATTAGTGAGAGTCAAAGCTTTGCAGCTGTAATTCAAATGGTTTCTTTTGGAAGCATTTTCTAGGATCCCCTCTTTGTGATTAGGTCTAAATTGTAGGAACCGGTCAGTTGTAGAAATGCTTCAATTTGCCTCCGCACAATGATGATGGCAAATGAAGTCCCCCTGCCCCCCCCCCGCCACACCTCCTCCTTAGCTCCATGAAGCAGGTGTTGCTAAATTTCTCACCCACCCGTTATTTCAGGCAAATTTTTCCATTACTTTCCAGGGTTATGGTAGCCCAACATGGTGTTTAAGTCCATTAAGCCAGGATGGTTCTCCATCAACCAGGCTGCGGAACCTGCCCCCAAAAATATTGCAGGGGAAACCAACCACTTCCCATAAAGATGGAGTCAATAAAAATCGACCGAGTTCTGTAAATGTGTGAACAGAAACCATTTTTTTTTTACTTCTTAAGGCAAAATATACAATATCCATAAAAGTTGGTGATGAATATGAAACTTTACTACCAAGTTGGAGTGTACCTTTAAATATTTCTTCTTTGATGATAATGATCAGTGTAACTCACTTCTTAATTATTGTTATTCATGTTTTTCCCATTGTATAGCTCTGTAGAATATGATGGCATTATATAAATTATTTTAATAATAATCAATAAAATACTAAATGTGTATTAATGGTCAATAATCCAGACCTATCTTAAATGAGACATAAGGAGAGACGGCAATTAGCCTCCCTGCGGAGACGAATTTGTCCTGTTCTCTCCTTTTGACCATTTATTTGGCCAGAGTGGACTGAAGGCGCTAGAGATGGCATAGCTGTAGGAACCCTGCACAACTCATCCTGGTGGTCTAAGGGGACCAAGTTCATTGTTACATCGCTATCTATCTCGGTCTCTTCATTCTCTACTACAGCTGTGGGGAGGCATGTGATGGACAGGAGATCTGAGTCTCTGATGGTTTAATGTCTAATGCCATCCACCTCTTCACCTTCACAGTATCCTACTGTATGGACCTTCCCTTACTGACCTCACTCAAGGCTAGTGACGGCACCAGCTGATTTACACCAGCCTGGCAATAATTAATCAACACCCAGTGCACTACCGACAACAAAACAGTGGTATATTTGTCCATGGCACCAAAACAGTTAATGCCACTATACAAAAATCAGTAAATATGGTCCCCGCACAATTTCACCATTTGTCATCATGTAAACTTAACACCTAGAGAGAGCTTTGTCAGTTACAAAGAAAGGGAAATGAAGCGAGAGTAAGTCTCATCTTCTTCTCCTTGTTTTATGCTTCGTTGGTGAGACACCATTTACAAGCTGAAAATAATTACTTGAAAGGCAACGTCTTCTGTACCAAATTCATTTTCTGTTCCCATCTCCTTACTTTCGTATTGGTTTGATTGGGTACGCTTTGGTTTACTGCCGTTTGGAGTCTCCTTCTGCATTGTTGTTCTCCTGATGTTCTCCTGATGGGAGGCAGAAATTCTTACTTAAGCACCCAGTGAGCTTTCTGGGTTGGCGCAGGGATGGCACAAACACAATGTGACTTGGAAAACAGATACAGTCGTGCAAGGCAGGTGCGGAACCTGGTGTCCTGAGCATTGTGTGGTGATCAACATACCAATAAAACCACGTGCTTTCTTAAAAATGAACGTGTGCAGTGCTAGCACCTGACAAAAATGCTCTAATCCATGTCTATTCATTCGGGACGACATTTATGTCTCTAAAAAGGACAATAAACAATATGAGAGAGTAAAAAGTAAAAGGCACATAGATGTTAAAAAGGATAAAGGCCAACCACCTTAGAAACCAAAAGACAGGAGAGAAGCTTTATTTCAAAGGAAGAAACCTCTTAGAACAAGAGGTCAAAGTCTGAAAGTAGAGTGTCAGAAGCTTAGATGCAGCGTAAAGCAGATTTACTTTACTTAGAGGGTGGTGGAGAAGAGTAACAGCCTCCCGGCAAAATTGGAATTTAAAAATGCATGGTGCATGCGTGAGACTCCCTAAGACAAGACCGAGGAGTCTTTACAGAAGGTAAAATGGGCAGACTAGATGGACCGAATGGTTCCTATCACATTCTATGTTTCTATAAGCATCTGTATATTGTTTTATTTAGCCCAATAATTGCTCCAGTTTTGAACCGATACCGCACCTTGGTATGCAGAACTGCAAAATGGCTTTTATGTTTTCTCGATTGCCAAAATAAATGCGCAATCTCTGCAACAACTTTGGCTGCAACGTCAGATTTCATAAAAAAAATATGGCTATCCACCCGTATTTACTTGTGAAGGAAATAAAAGGAACCTGACTATCTCACAAAAAAACTAAAAAATCTCTCTTTCCCAATTAGAATTTAAATTTTGTCGGACCCTTTGAATGTTTGGACTGTAAGAAGCGCTGCATACATTGTATTTGTATTAATATTAATAATAATAACTTTTTGTTCTCTCTTTGGTCTGGGGAGATATCTGGTATTATCTCACTGGTGCATCGCTCAACACCATTGAGTTCGCCTTGTGCTGCCTTTGTAATGCTATTACGTAAATTGTGGAACTATATTCACAAAGCTTTTATTGGAAGACAATAGCTGCTCACTTCTAAACAATGGTAATGTCGGGGAAGCAGCATTCTCCATTAAGAGTTCAGGGTTATGATTCGCACCATTCAGTGATTTAGAAGCACCAGACGGGGTCTATAAACTCATTGGCAGGGGTTGTATGATGTTTACAGACATTATCATATATGGTTACATAGCAAGGTTTATTGGTCTCAAAGTTTTTTAAAATCTCCTAATCCACTTTCGTAAATTAAGAAAAAAAAAAAAAAAAATTTAGAACATTTAATATTAATAATGGCATCAACATTTAAAATCAGTTATCTATTTATAATGCCATTGTGTTTGGTAAATATCTTTAACTGAATTAAAAGAATACTATTTAATAATAACTTTTATAATTTTTGTTTATGTTTAGGAGGGTTAAATGGAATAGTTCTGGGGACATATTGGGATTATATACTGTGTGTGTATATATACACACACACACTTCAAAATCCATCAAGATGACCAGATTTTTCTGATTTCCCCAGCAATTATATTTATTTAACAAATATATAATAAATAAATACACTAAAATTGACTAATTATTGGGATTATATACAATCGCACCATGTAACAACTTGGTTTAAAAATACCGTTACTGGCACTTAGTCTCATTTACTGTTCTCATACCCAAGCTCTCATTATCTTTAATTTAGTAGATAAGCCTTTATTTTTTATGTTAATTGACTTAAGCTATAAATTGTGAGTGTTTTGTACGTTTTCCTTTTCTTTACATTAATACACTGATTAATACACTTTTTTGTATGAATGCTTTTTTTCTGTTTTCCAGATTCTGAAGCATTTATATTATTCCATTTATGCCGAGTGCAACTCCGTTAATAGTGTCCCATGCTGTATATTGAATTTAATATATATATATATATATATATATATATATTAAAAACAAAATAATAAATACATTGTACCATTTTGAATGAGTAATACATTGTAAGGTATAATTTGTGTTTGTATACAGACCTCTTGATAAGCTAATGAACCCCTTAATGACAAAGCCTGTACATGTACAGGCTCAAAATGCATTGTTTTCAATGGGTTTAGGGACCGCCTATTGTCCTTAAGGGGTTAAGCGTAACATAGAAACATGGAATTTGATGGCAGATCAGAACAGTTCTGCCCCGTCTACCCTGCCCGTATTTCCTGATGTAAAGACTCAGACCTTAATCAGTCCTTGGTCTCGTCTTAGATTCAAGATTGCTTTATGCCTGTCCCATTCAAGTAAAAAATTCCCTCACTGTATCAACCTCTACCACTTCTGTCGGGAGGCTGTTTCATTTATCTATCACCCTCTCAGTAAAGTAAAACCAACTTAAATTATATTGAACGCTCCAGTTTTTGATTATGGCCTCTTGTTACCTTCTCCTTTAAAACAAGGTTTTTGGTTACTTAGATAAATCTATTTATGTAGTTAAATGCTTCTATCACATCTTCCTCCTCTTTCTTCTGTCCTTCAAACCCTACATATTGAGATCTTAGTCTCTCCTGATATATTTTTAAGAGCCCTAAACAATCCTTTACATTGACTGGTTCTCCTTAGCTGTTGCTTAACTACATCTCCCATAATGTTAAGCCGGCCATTGACTGACTCAGGATCATGGGCAGAAAAACTTTGCATCTGAATCGCTAGACAAAGAAGAACTGCCTTGCTATGGTCCTTCAGAGGCACTCAAAGGTGCTATCCTGACCCATCTCGCAGACAAATGACGACGAAGCCTAATAACAGGGAATGAGTATTTGATCGTCCAGCACACACCTTGTAATTTCGTGATCACGGAGCACATACTTACACACAGCATGAGGCCAGTTGCAGTAAATAGCCGTGTGTTATGGCGAAGTCCGGGTTGCTGTTGAAGGCAGATGTTCGGTAAAATAATCAGAGTTTATATGTAAAAGGGATATTTTATGCAATTACAAAAGCACCTAGTTTTCAACATTCGAGGTTCATCAGGACAGAATGTAGATCTGGGAAAGCAGGTAAATAAAGTAAATTAAACTGTAATATATCGGCTAGGCATAGCATCCAACTACCACTGTCTCAACTACCACTCCTCCGAATGTGTATGACTTTCCCCTGCATTCTGGCAGATGATCTATAGATGGATCAGCTTGGCAGCATGCAGTAACAATCCGTCAATCCCTGCTTACATGCAACAGATGGTCCCCAAACTGACAACTCCACTTTAAATAAAAATAATAATAAAAAAGAAATAACTAATGAAAAGGGCTCATGAGCTCTTGTAAAGTACGGCTGCCATGATGCTCAGCCATAGCTATTATAAGGGTGATCTGCATATGCTTATCCAATGCATGTTTATATTGCCTTACTGTATTAGCCTCTGCCACTTCAACTGGTAGGCCGTTCCACTGATCCATTACCCAGCCTAAGTATTATTACTGCCTAATGCCATTACCGATCTATACACCCCAATGACTGTATGGAAAATTGCAAGTAAAACGCATGCTCTATAATTGCTATTAGTAGTGGCCCAAAATAATGGGCAGCCCTAAGGACAATACAGTGACATCCTGGCCTAGGTGGCTGTACCCCTGGTGCAAAACCCGAGAGCGATCAAGCCCAACGATGTCCCACGATGCACAAAGGGCCAGTTAGAAGGGCCGGTTGACCTCCCCAACTGGCTTAATTACGCTGTGGATGCTGTCCCGGCTCCATAGACTTGACTAAAAGGCCCTGTAACCGGACGCCGACCATGGAAGGGGGAGGCCGGTCCTAGGGCTGCCCCAAAGGCAAAAAACATCAGTGCCTGTATATGTACATTCATTAGACTAATTAAACCTTATGACACGGCTACAGATGATATCATATGTGCTGCTATTAACCCCTACACTCCCAGATTGTCTGGATGAATGTTGATATAACGTCTCTGAGAGGAATGGGTGGAAGGGTATTGGTAGCTGCCGCCGATGAAGCCTCTCAAGTCCCGCTTCTCCGGTACATCATTTGCGTTTACTGACATCTCATTTCTCGTGGATCTCCTCGTGTCCACTTTTAACTTTCAGTAACTTTCTTTTCCTCGGCTTAATTTACAGAATCACCTCTCTCCTCTGTCAGTGTTTCTGACACTTTTCAAAGTGATATTTTACTGGTAATTGCACACCTCTGCTACATATTATCTTTTTTTTCTCCCCCTTCTCTCAATTTCCCTGACAAAGGCTAGAGAATCTGTGCTGTCACTTGGACTCGGCTTACTACAAGAAGAGAGGCAACCAAGGGGCAATGTATTTTTGCTCAGAGTTTCTCCTAAGGCGAGCGCTCCATACGGTATGCAGTTAAAAGTTTATTTCAAAAGAGAAGCAATGTTAGAACAAGAGGTCAGACTCAACAACTATGGAGTCAGAGGTGTAGAAGTTTTACTTTATCGAGAGGGTGGTAGATAAATGGAACAGCCTCCCAGCATAAAATATAGTCTGCCATTTAAATGCAAACTACTTGGTACTTCATTAAATAAACTGGTGTCAAGTATTATCAAATAGGTGCTACCAAAATATTCATGCTGAATATAATAATGCAATGAAGGCTACATTAATTTTAGCCAAAATTAAAGAATAATACATTTTGTGGAAAATACTCCTGCAGAAGCCCTTTGTTAACACATAAAGGATCTGATATAGAATTAATTTCTGCCTGACATTCCCGTCAGCTGTTATAGGAAAAGTCTGAGCTCGCAAGTAAATAAGTTCGTTAAACTACCCTTATGGCCCAAGTTACCCCATTACCTTCCATCAGTCTGTTCTTCTATTTCTATGTGTCAGGAATTAATCACAGGTTACACGCTGGTCTTACATGGAAAGTCTCTAGGACTCGCATTTGATTACCATGTATCAGTGTCAGCATTTGATAGCCATGCAGTAGGTAGTCTTGGTTTCTCCACGTTCAGCCCCATCTCCCATAGAGAGAAGAGGGAGAGAGAGAGAGAGCTCTTGGAGGATCAGCCTTTAGAAGGTCCCAGGACTTGCCCTGTTACTGGATTGGGATTCCCCATAGAAATGTGCGTATCGTTACTAAACGCCTAGGTATTGGTGACTGCATATCAGCGTCCTGACCATAGTCTTGGCCAGGCTGGACTGGCTGGAGAGTCACCTTTAGATAACTCAATATTATAAAGATTGCGATATTATGTTTAAAACATAGTCATTTGTAAAACAAAACTGCTTAAAAGAGCTGGCACATGTTCTCCTGGTGGCTGGATTCATTGAACTCAATGGGGCTGTATTGTTATTCCTGCCTGCCTGATGGTCCATGTTCCAGAGTGACTACATTGTCTACTCCCCGGCATCACTACTACCCCCATCTCAAACTGCATCCATCCTGAGGGTGTATAACCCATTCTTCGAATTTTATCAAATCTTATAAAAGTGAACCATGTCAACATGACAGATTCATGGTGAAATCACAGCCGCTTAGCCTGCCTGCAGAGTATTTCTATGTGAAGCTCTTTGCAGAGCTGTTTAGCTAATCGACACTCGTCACGACACATTAATCTATCGAGCAAACCGGGTCGCCAATGGCACAGATGGATCACTGCGGGGGCAGAACGCACTAGGATGCACAAACATACATGCGCAGGTGCCAATACCTAGGGAGTGAATGGACAAATGCGGATACACGCAGTATGTCGCCAACTCCCTTATAGCCTAATGATATGTGAGCATGTTATAGACTGCTAACTCTTTATGGGATTAAACCCGCATTACTAAAATGTGTTAAATATCAGTGACCGATTCTGAATATTTCCCCCATATTTATAGAGTTGAAAGTGGAAAACCAAAAACACTTCTCTCAACAAAAAGATTCATGATATCACCTGGCCGGCCTCAAAGAAACACAAATAAGTGGTGTTGAGGAAACGTTGCTTAGAACATCATCCTGGCGAGAATGGCATAAAATGCAACTTCAGGATCAGAGTTTCATTCATATTCCAAGCGCTCGGTGCAAGGGCCACTTATTCCTAGAACAATGCAAGATTTAATTCTACGCTGCTACATAATTAAAATGTCAGCACTCAGCCAAATGTTGAAAAACTGGCCCAAGAGAGCTCCTAGTGGTTCCTTAATAAGTGCTAATTAAATGTATGTTCTTTTTTGGCATGAAAGTTCATTAATACTTGTATCCATTACAGTCTAAGATAAATGATAATAACTGTCACGATTCTTGTTCCAGGGGACAGTAGATATCCATTAAAGTGACACATCCTGACACTCAATTAATTTGCGGAATGAGATGTGGGAGGGGTGTAATGAGGCTCCTATGAAAATCTAGAAGAAAATTAAGTCCACTTACAACATTTGAAATTATACTGACCCATAACATCACCCGTGTGTAAGGTTCATTAGAATGTAGGTCTTTGGAGAGATGTTACAGAAACACACAACAAGACACGCTAGGAACGGACAATAACGGGTTTGGTTTTGATGCTCCGTATCACTTTGCAAAGTGTGTTTATTAATACTATAGACTTTATTGTGGCAAAAATCTGCTTTGATACAGCTTCCTGGAGTTGAGGGTATAGATTTGGTAAACATTGTAGGCTTCTGCATGTACAACACTGACGTTGACCTTGTTGGGACGCACCATAATGAAACTGATTTCTTTTTGGTGCTCATTGCTTATGATATATCACTGATAAATCGTTATTGGGGCAGTAATGCCTGTTTCCCCTCCCCGAGGTATCAGATACAGTGTTTGTTCATTGATGCCACTCTTTAGTGATATGAGTGGTGTTGCACTGAGCATACCTGGAAACTCTCTGGGTTTCACTCCGCTTCTCCTGTTCTCTGGGTCACCATGCGCTGTCTCCAGGCTGTGGGAGCGCCATTTAGGCATGTCCACTCTCTGCCCTATTCCCTTCCCACTCCCATTTGAGATTTAAGCTATCTGATGCTAGCTGAAGATTCTGGCCTAAGCCAGAAAATACCCGGGTATGTTGGTGAGAGATGGCAACGTGCTTATATTACGGCAGGTGCTACCCGTTCCCTGGCAGGCAGTTGCTCTGGATTTTCTCTAAATGCACGTTTGTCCCTCTCAATGCATTCTCTCCTAGCAATTGTGTTCCTTCGTTTCGTGGATTTATAGGTGGACTTGCTTGTATGCTTTGGATTATCATCCTGCTGCATAACTCAACTGTGCTTGAGCTTTAAGTCACAACCTGATGGCCGAATATTTTCATTCTTGTAAAGAGAATAATTCACGGTTCCATCAACTATGGCAGGTTGCCCAGATCCTGAAGCAACAAACCAGCCCCAGATCATCACACAACCACCACTGCATTTGACTGTTGATATCATGTTCTTATCGTTAGCTTTACACCAGATGTAACAGGAAGTCTTGAGGGTCATCAAGTTGTTTTTGGCAAATGTGAGACAAACCTTTATGCTCATTTTGGTCAGCAGTGGTTGTCACCTTGCAACTCTCTTATGAATGCCCTTTTTGCACAGTCTTTTTATTATTGTGGAATTGTGAACACTGACCTTAACTGAGGCACGTAAGGCCTGACGTTCTTTACATGTTAGTCAGCGTTCTTTTGTGGCCTCCTGGATGAGCCATTGATGCTCTCTTGGAGGAGTTTTGGGAAGGTTCACCACTGTATTCCAAGTATTCTCCATTTGTAGCTAATGGCTCTCATTGGGCTCATTAGAGTCCATGAGCCTTATAAATGGCTTTGTAGCCCTTTCCAGACTGATAGATGTCAATGACTTTGTTTCTCGTCTGTTCTTGAATTTCTTTAGATTGCGGCATCATGTGCTGTTTTTTTGAGAACTTTTAGCCGACTTCACTTTGCAAGACGGGTTCTGTTTAATTGATGTTTAGAATTAACAGGACTGGCAGTAATCATGCATGGGTCTGTCTAGTTAAATTCAACCCAATTATCAATTACATTTGGTTAATTGGTTGATTTAGTAACGGGGGGGATTACTTTTTCACATTGGACCTAGGTAGGGTTGGATAGCTTTTTTCTTCCATCATTTAAGAACTGCATTTTGGGTTTACTCTGAAATTTCAATCTTTTTATCTGTTATCTTTGTCTAATATGAAAATGAGTTGGATGATCCCAAACATTTAAATGTGACAAATATGCAAAAAGAGAAGAAATCAGGAAGGGACAAATTACTTTTTCACAGCACTGTATATAACCCCTCAGAGGAATACCTGACCCAGTCACCATAATCCTCCATCATTACCTCTTAACTTGACGGCGCAACAGGTAGATCCTGCGGGTTACAGATAGATAGAAAATTGTAAAAAAAACAAAAAAAATTCATTTTATTGAACACCAGCGTTCTTTGAACCTTTTTTTGCAAGGTGGCCCAGAAAATGCAGAATTAACATGATAATTACACATCCCCTGCAGCCTTCACTGGTGTAATGATATACTTGGTGAATTCCAACAAAGAGTTAAAATTACTAGGTTCTTAACGGAAGTATGCAAGGCTCTCTTTTGTTTATTGCCTTTGCGTTCAAGGCCCCTAAAAACAATTCTCTATGAACCAGTCATTTTTGTCTCTAGGAGATCATACCGACAATGGTGCCAGTGTGCATGGTATATGGAGGAATAATTGCTGCGGGCTTTCACAGTCTACTAAAGGTAGAAACAATAGCGGCCGATAAATTGGAAAGAATTGCTATGGTGGATTCTGGGAAATCTCCAGACCAGCATGCCTTTGTACAACTCCCTCACTTTTCAATTGAAATCACCTTTTTAAAGGGCAGCAAAGCATTTGGTACAATTAGTCTACTGCCTAATTAATGCGCCCACAAAGACAATAAGGGCAGTTTCAGCTTGGACGGTAGGAGCTGGCTAGAAGGCCAGAAGAATTTTAAGAAATTTTTTTTTTTTTTTTTTTAAATAAAAGCTCTTTATAGAAGCTTAAGTCCAATTAGAGCTGTTAATCTCATGAGGACTAATGGTAAGACATGGGGAACTAAACCGCCTCTATTGTACCCTTAAGAAGGAACAAGGCTTAGTCATTCGTTAAAAAAACAAACGAATGAGAAAATCTGATGCTTTTCAACATGTATACATGTAAGATCTGCTAGAATAATATTTAGAATATTCTAATATCTCATACTGACCGAAATGTGGATCCTAGTTCCTGAAATAAAAAGTTTTTTAAGTCCCGTGAATGCACCCTACACCGTAGTTTGGTTCTCACACGTACTAATTTAAAAGCTGTAATGATTTTATTTCAATGAGTATTGTAATGTTTGCAAATGATTAAGTGCCGCTAAGCATATGCAAAGTGTTAAACAATTATGTACAAAAATGCATGATTGTTACGGTAAGATCTAAGTGCACTTGCATGTCCCAGTGAAGTATGCTAATGATTCAAGAACTAAGAGGCACATAATAGTGAAATACATCATTATGTTAGAAGCAACAATTTAACTAACCAGAGTTCAGATCAAATTTTACATTTGTTTCATACGTAAAAAATAGGGGAGATTTTAAAATGCTTGTTGCCACAGCAAAGTGCTGAGTTCAAGTGCCCAGACCACCTTTGCTACAACCCAGGGCTTTCTACTTGATACCTTCCGCATCATGAAATGTGGCAATTATCACTCCATGATTGAGCTTGTAGAGTAGAGCTTGGAGGAGTAGAGAGGTCTGTGCCTCAAATGCATATCTTACTTATGTTAATCATTCACGAGTAGGGTGATCGGTAGTGCCTGAGGTTTCTACAACTTACAGTGGTCCTACTGGTGAGCTATCCAGGTTTGCAGGCCAAGAAGACTATACCTCTCTTTGCATATGTGTTCTTGGAGGGGATGGCGCTGCATACTCCCCAACATATGAGGTGTCCAAATCGAGACAACTGTGTTGATGTTGTGACAAAAGGTAGGAAGGAATGGAGCCATTCCTATGAGTGTGTGGAGTCAGTCCTCAAAGTGGGTAGGATGGACGTTGTCAGCCACCTTATCCCCAAAAGCCGTTGTGTGACACTAGCGTTGGGCCGAAGTTGGGAGATCTTCCCAAACGGCCCTTGCTTCTTATTGCCTGTAAAAGTGAGAAGGGCAATGCCCGATTATCAGGACCATCCTAAGAAAACCAGGTCTGTTGGCAGGTATGGTGTTCGGCCAAGAGAAACAGGGCATGAGTATCTCCAACTAATTAGTCAGGTCTGAAATTGAGAAACAGACCATTTGGTTTTAAGCTGTGATGCTCGTAGCCTTCCGTGAATATCAAGAAAGTCCCCAATTATGCCAATGGTTTTCTCACAGATATCCATACGCACTACAAAAATATGCAATAACATATAATATATGCTTTCAAAGTACATTAAGGCCTCTCTAGCATGGAGGTTTATACATTCTCTGTATCCATTCAGTCGATTGCTGGTTTCTTCTTTGTAACCAAAAAGAAGGTTCACTTTAACCAAGTACCACTACAGAAGGCTCAATAAAATTACAATAAAGAACAGATATTCTCTTCCTGTAATGAGTGAGCTGTATGACCAAATCAAAAAATGTTACTATATTCAAAAAATTTGATCTCGCTGAAGCTTATTCCCTAATACGTGCTAAAGAAGAGTTTGAATGGGAGATGATGTGCAATATATAATACGGGCATTACAAATTCTTAGTGCTGACCTTTCATCTTTGTAATTCTCCAGCTGTCTTTTGAGATATGCTAATGTTCTATGTTATATCGTTAAGTTCTACTTAGTCTAAATCTTTTACAGAAAATGATTGCTTCTAGAAACATCTATGAACACCATAAATGTGTTAAGGATTTAACATACCAGAGTAACTAAAGTTAAAAAGTTTGAATTCCATAAATTCAATTCCATAAATTTGTAGACTATACATATACTATATTCCTTTACAGGACCGTAGCTTCCTCTACCCCAAGTGCCTCACGTTGAGGGGCACATTCAAGGTGCTTAATGCCAATGCCTCGATACCCCTAGTGCTTCCAGAAGCGGATGTAACATGAGCTTGGGATGGATCTTTGACCTTGTCGTCATAAGCCTCTGTTCTTTCTATTGTCATTTAAGAGTCCCCATCACCCTTTTATGAAGAGCATTACTGGGGATTCTTGTAATTATTAATTCTGAATTTCAAGAATCTCCAGTACCTGTAATAATCTCTGCTGTTGGTCTGGATTCTGCAGCTTTGTGACTCGGATTTCAATAAATTCCATGCCCACTATTGGCCTTAGAGTTCCAGGGCCACTCCTCATCACCTGCCCATGGGTGATCTTCTACAGGTCTTTTGCTTGTCTATTCTATTTATTCTAATGCCATATGCCCGCCACAAATTCAACTGGCCTAAGGAACTTCAGAGCCCAGACCATGTGGGATCTTGTTTATCAATATCATTGCTTGTAGGATAAAGAATATCAAGAAACACTAAAGGGATTTTAAATATGGATTGCCTGGAAGAGAGAGAAGATGTGATAGAAATGTAATTAAGTTTGAATACATAAAGGGATTTAATAAAGTATAAGAGTTCCCTCATGTATTGTAAAGGTTGAGAAGGGGGATGTTAGAACAAGAGGTCATAAACTAGAGAGTCATAGGTTTAGATGTAATGTAAGGAAGATTTGCTTTAATTGGAGGGAGGCAGACAAATGGAACAGCCTCCAAGTAGAAGTGATAAAGGCTAATACAGCGAAGAACATAAACATGCGAGGGATAGGCATAAAGCTATCCTGAATCTAAGACAAGACTAAGGACCGATTTAAGGTCTGAGTCTTTACATCAGGAAAATTGTGCAGACTAGAATGTTTTTTATCCACCTTCATATATTTTGTTTCTATGTTATTAATAGCTGGTCCCTTGGACCAGAATTACCCTGGTTAGTTTACTTTGGGATAATGTCTTGATACACATTCAAGGGATTTACGATGTATGCATGATCACAGCCCCCAATGCCCCTGACTTGCCATTCCAGGTAGCCAAAGCCAACGCAAAAAAAGACATAATTGACACTAGGAGTCAGTCACAGCTTTATTAATTAAACAATTAAGATATCACCAAGAAATCAATTAACATAGTAAAGAGAATGTCTTGGCCTGACTGAGAAACAGCTGGAAAAGTGTTGAGTGTTTGATGACCAGAGCATGACTGCCGGCTGACAGCTCGAGTGAACTTGTAGAAGGCTTTGATAGAATTTTACTGCAATAGCATGTAACACGGAACCCTGAGTTGTATGTTACATGTTGCGAAATAACGTAAACAGAATCATCCTATTATTTTAACATGGATTAATGTATATTAATTAATATTTTTTATGTCAATGTTTTAATATATTGCCATAGTTTTTATTGTGGAAGGAATTCCTTATAAATGCATTTTATATTAAAAAAAAAAAAAAAAGCTTGCAGAAATATATCATTTTATGTAAAGTTCATTTCTACCATTGTTTTAAAGAACCTTTTAAAAGTTTGACATTTATTATAAAAATCAATGTCTGATTGTAGTAACTAATTAAAAGTGATTGAGCTGTGGGTAGCGAACCCACTCGCGGCACGCAAGGATGGAAAACAACTCGATTTTGCCCCCCCGGTAGCACTGACGGACATCAATCAACGACTGAATTAGTAGAAGAGAAAAAAATGAAATACCAGAAATGGGCAGATTTGAAAACCTTCAAAATAATTTTTTTTTTATCTTTCATTGAAGTAAATGCTTTTTTTGGGGAGCATTATAAAAAATGGTAATTATTTATTATTTTATATAGCGCCATCGTATTCCGTAAGTAATTGAATTATATAGCATGTGAAGTGTATATTTATTTAGCGGTAACTCCCAAACAGGAACGTGTTGTTTAAAGTCATTAGTAAAGGTCCTGTTTACAATGTATTTCATTAGAAAGGTAATTGAATCAGTACTTTACTTGTGACTGAACGTGTCAGCGGGCGCCTGCAGTTACGCTGTCATTCACTTCTTTTAAGGTAATGTCCCCCGTGTGTCAATTATCCCCTAACCACAGAACCCTCGGCAGGCTCCCTTGATTTTCCTTGTTGTGCTGCCTCGTGTTGTTAGCTGGGAGATGACAATGGGAAGCGTGCGTTTTGTACGCAATGTGTAATTAGAGGTGAATATGTTTGCCTTGCCTTATCTTTCTAAAGCAGCTTATCAGCGCTGTCACGCGTCAAGGCATTGTCAGAGGATGAATGGTAATACAAGCACGCCGTGTCACAAAGCGTGGTCATTTACTGATTTGCCACGCGGCAAAATTTGATCACGTGATACCGAAAGCGCTCACCTACTTGGCGGTGCTAAACTCTTGTAGGACTCAATGGCCTGGCATGCTTGGAGGCAAGGCAAATGAAAAAGTTATTTTTAAGGTATTGTTGACCAACGTGGAGACGTTTTCATAAGGTCAGATTCAGGGGAGGGCTGGCACCTTCTGGCCCAGGGGACATGTAAAGCCAAACACACATACACTTACTCTAACACACACCTGCCGCTTTATTACCACATGGTTATATAATGCTGCGTGACTCCGCTAAGCCCTGCCTCAGTGCCCCAGTCTGAGTTGGGCCTTGGGTCAGACCTGATTGGAGAATAGGCTCGAGCCGGATGGCGCAATTACTCCTCTGCCCCTCGAGCCAGACTGCCCCGAAGTCTATTAGAACAATGTAACGTATTCATCTTTTTAAATACATTTCCATGATTCACGAAAGAACTGAAAAAGTAGATGAGTTCTTTGGTGACTCAAAGCGTATCATTATATCACCTTTAACTGGCACTTAAAGGAAAGAGCATTTCTTTGCTCCACCAGGGGCAGAAATCTACCTGAATAATGGGAGAAGGAGACAAGCTTGTGCAGTGGCAGGGCCCCTATCGTTGTCCTGACACAAAGCCTTCGCTTCTTAACTTACTTATGTTAATAATGATAATATTCTGCAGTCGTACCTGGGTCACTATGTGCACATTTTTTCTTGCCCTGTCCTAAAATCATCTGCAAGAAAAAAAAAAAATCAACGTGGCCACAAAGGCAGACAAATCCAGCTGATTGTCACGCGGTACGATGTGAGGGAGCCGTTGCCAGCTCACCACTGTGTGCCATTAACTTGGGAAAACAAAAGAGGACATGAGGACGAGAGAGCCCTAAGAGACACTTGGAAAGTTGCCCTAATATTTGTGGCTACTTTAATGAATCGCTTGCAGTACTTGGGGGGGGGGCGCATCGGGGTCTGCATTCCTCTGTCATCGGATTCTCTTCAGCGCCAAGTTGGTAATTAATGAAGCACAGCCTCCTGATGCCTGATGGCATGAACACTTAATTACTCTTCTAAATGAAGATTTGATTCAGAATGACTGGATCTAGTATGCGGTCTCACAAAAAGAGGCTTACAGACAATAACCCATCCGCCAGTTTCCACACTCAAATAGGGATGCGCAGCGTCTATGGCCTTCTCAGTTTAGCTACTGTACTGTATCTAATAAGCCTGCGAGCAACAGGATTTACAATGTCCCTACACCCCTGGCACCCACGCTAATATATGAGGATTTGGGCTTTAGTCGTACAGAATACTTTACGTATGTGTATACGCCTACGCATGATAGTGCTGGAACTTTTATACAGGCACAATGGGACAAATAAATTCACAAATTTGAATGGGTTCTATAAATGCAATATATGTAAATATTAAATATATATATATATATATATATATATATATATATATATATATATATATATATATATATATATATATATATATATATATATATATATATATATACCGGTGCATATATATTCTGTATATATATGTAAATATTATATATATAAATATATTATTATTTCTATCAAATTTAACAAGTTCAAAAAAGAATCAACAATATAATTTGTGACAAATGACATCCAAAACAATACATTATTTATTTAAACGATCATATCCAATGATTTATTTTTTCTGATGCGGTGCCATGAGTTTGCAGGTGAATTTCAGCCTCACCCGCTTCATTATATGGACTTGTAGCAAGAAGCGTTATGTCCTGGGTGTAGGGATACAGTAATCATTCCCAAGGCTGGGGTCTTCGTCTGGCAATGCAGCTTTCCAGATGGATTAATTGCAGGCTACTCTTTATTGCTCTTATATTAGACATATTTGTTCAGCCCTGGGTAGTTTTCAGGTGTGGGGTCATAGCCTGATAATGAATAGACAAAATATGCCCCCTTCAAATATTCACTTCCTAAAAACGTTCACATCATATCCTGGCGCTTCATGTCATAATGGCCTGCAGAGCCTTTTATTGGATGATATGGAGGCTCCGCCCACATATTATAATATAAATTATAAAATGGGCCACTCGGAGAGATCGGAGAAGTCCCTTGTTGCCGGCCCATGCAGTAGCTGCATACATGGGGGGCCTGATTAACAAGGGTCCATCCGCTGCCAACCTGCTACCCTAGACCTAGTCAGCCTAGACCAGAATTTGTTGCGGTCTCTGCCAAAGAAATGCTTTCACGCATTCTCCTCCCTGTCTCATAACCAAAGGGGGTACTCTTATTGGTTGAAATATAGTGGCAGGCACAGCAAACTTTTTGTCGCTTCCCGAAATAAAAATGGTATTTCAGAATTAGCACAAAAAATAAAATGAAGCTTTTTTTCTAACTTTTTTTATAGAAACGACGGGGAGTCGTGCATTCTGCTTTCTTTTTAAAAAATATTTTAAAAAAAATAAGAAATGAATTTTAAAGCCAAGAGTGCATCTTGGCCATTAAAGAAAATCAACAGCAGTCTTGCTTGGAAGAACTATTATTATCATTATCATAAAAGGTGAGAGTGGCAAATCGTTTCTATTTAAGAAGCATAAAAATTATCCCCCTTGCCTACTTCCCAGGTCAGAAAAGGTGGTTATTCTGTCACCAGTCATATGTACTGAAGAGGGTGACAGGTATTTAGTTGTCACTTCGCATAAGCAGTAGTCAGGGTTGCATCAGCTGCACTATTTTCTGCTCTCTTTGAAGATAATTAGACTTCTCTTTTGTTGCAAATAAGATGTAAAACAGCTTTAACTGCCTCTGAAAGTGATTAAAGTAACCTGTATAGAATCCCATTACTTAAAGCGCGCTGCCTTCAGATGCATAATTTCCACATTTTAAGGAAAAATAATGCACGCAGGAAAAAAAAACTGTTGAGATGCTAAAACAAGAAATTAGAACTCTGATTACAGGTGCTCTTTTAGCTTGTTAACATTAAGAGATCTTTAAGTATATTTTTATATTATTCATGGCATAATGGTACCTTGAAGGTAAACAATTCAATTTTTTTTTTAAACTGCGCTTAAAACTTTTTCCTAGTTTCCAGAATTGGCTTAGTTTCAAGCCCTTAGAGTAGTTCATGTCCATTTTTAATGTGATTGTTCATTTATCCCCTATTTAACAGACCCCTATCCCCATCTCCTGCTACGTTCAGTTTGATGGCCTTAGCCTGGCTAGCAGAATTGTGTCAAGTGCAAGGATCCAGGACATTGCATAAAACATAATTCTATGGGTAAGACAACATTGAAGAAATCTCACTCATTTAAAGACACATTATACATGGCCAGTCAAGCTCTTCCTACTACCGAAGCTAACTGGGATTGGACTTGAACCACAGCTCTCCCGCAAAGTCACCCAAGAACTCTCCCTTTAGTGAATAGACCCCATAGATTAGGGGTAAATAGTATTAGGGATTTAAAGGACTGGGGGCAGAGAGAGCTTAAGTGTTGATCACAGAGACTGCTCGAGACTTCACACTGGAGAAGGGAGTACACAGAGACTGCAGAGACAGATGATATTGACATAGAAACTGGGGGAGATAAATGGGGGAAGAGACAGAGGGAGATAGGGAAAGAATGAGAGAGAGAGTGAGAGAGACAAAAGAGACTGGGATAATAATGGATTAAAGAGGACCCAGCAACCCACAGGACTGAAAGGCAGGCCTATGGACTGCAGGTAAGGAGCTGCAATTGTGTGCTTGCTTGTGTGAGGTTGTTAGAATTATGCAGGTCCTGGGATCTTCGCCCCATAAGGCTGTTCTGCACATAAATGGGGCTTGATGTCTTAAACCAGGTCAAAGATGAGCAGGCCATTCAGGACAAATGCTTCTCTGTAGAGAAATTTAGTATTTATCTTTTCTCTGATGTTCTTCATAGTTTTTAGACTGGTTAGCATATGGCAAACAAGTCAACAAATAATATGTTTGTTGACACAAAAATGCCATTTACCTAACCTTCTATATCGTACAAATACAAGTCATGAATTGATACTTTGTGTTTGCTGCTTTCCTATAAAAAAAAGGAAAGAAAAAAATGTTTCTGGAGTTAAGCACAAAATATATGTCATGGATCTTCCCAAAGTCCCTGGTCTTTTATACAAATTGTCAGGGTAACACAGTCTGGAGTACTGTAATTTAAAGATATTTAAAGTTGTTCTCTTCTTACTGGTATATTACAGTTGATATCCCTGCTTGAATACAGGTGACTTAATTGACTTGATTCAGAACATCTTCACCTCCCGATGGGACGGTAAAGATGTTCCCATGGTGATTTTTTAGAACCAGTTGCTACCATTAGCGAGTCGCATTATTTTTGTGCTATGAAAGGGTCACCATTGGAAGAGTCTCATGGACATCTCATTTTGATCGCTCCCAGGTACAACACAGTAGAATAAAAACATAGATAAGCCAATGTAATCATGGGACAATCTAATACGGTGGCACCGCCTATCCACGGAGAGAAGAATTGTTCGACAGATAATGACAAGAGCTCCTCTGGAATATATTAGGTTCTGCTGCGGATAACGGTGTCCGGTGCAAATTAACAAACCCAGTGGTAAATGTACTTCCATTTCAGCGAGGACCTCTGTGTAAATTAGCATTTGTTCCTAATCAGATCACTCTCTTCTTTTCTACAGTTGTATGGTGCACCTAATATAGTTTGCTTTCAGGTGAAAATTTATTCTCCTGGGGACACTTCTACAATCCTTGCCCCCTGACGGAGAGGAATCCTTCTCTTAATCAGCTCCTCGGCCTAAACTTTCCCTGTTTCTTGCACTTCCCTGCTGTGAGTGCCGTTGTGAGTTGTTGGAAATGATTACTCATTTGTAAGCTTCCTTTATAAGATTTCCTCACATGTAGAGGTACCCACAGAGCTTCAATTTTATAATTACACCTGTCAGAGAAAAGGATGTCCATACAGTTGGTGTGAGGTATGGCTCGATGCCACTTAACCCCTTAAAACCCAAAGATTTACGGAGGAAAAAATCACTTTTGATATTTCTGGAATGTCGGTGCTTCTGCTATAGCTTATTTATATTTCGGAGGCGTGTAGTCAAAACATTAAGAACTCTACCATGCTTTGCAGTATCAATAACTAGGACACATCACATGTCCAGTGATCAATTAAGCAGTAATTTTTACAAGCTAATTTATTGTGCTTTGAAGACACAAACAATGTGCCATAAATAACCACACCTTGGAAGACCCAGAGACTCCAGGTGAAGTTCTGCTTCTCGGGGTCTTTCAGTCACAAAGGGTTAACTCTGGGTCGCGGCAATGGACCATGCCCCGCTCCTTGTGTTTGCCAGCAGGACCATCTATGACATCAGCAGGACCCAAAGGGGGCCCTGGGTAGCTGAAGCCAGAAAGTTCACTGGTATGTAAATAACATGATGCTGGTGCCACCAAAGAAAGGATTAAAGAATGGTCATTTTCCACAGTTGTGCCTAAAAGTGTCTTGGGGTCTGAAAAGGAGCAATAGACAGGATACAACAGAATACACATTGTTTGTCTTGGTTTATCATGGTATTCACTATTTTGATTGTATTCAGCCTTTGCAATTGCACATACAATGTCATTTAGCAGTGCCAGGGCTGCTTTACATCCCCAGTCCAGCCCCAGATTAAGTATAAAAGATAGCAGGACTAAGAAAAAACAAAAATAAATTCTTACTCTATAAACAAGCACAAGGAAATAACAGCACAGCAGTAATTATGAGTTGGTAAAAGACCAGTGACATATCCTGGCCTAGGTTGGCAGGTCCAGGGGACCAGCAGTCTCCCTGCTACAAAACCAGGGGCAAATCGCCCTCTTTTGCGATTAACCCTCCCCCCGATGTCCAGCAGGGGGCAGCTGGTGATGTCTAGGGCAGCAGTGCATGAGACGGGACCCAATATACCCAGAAGAAGAGCTTCCTGTATAGGGAAGCAAGAGCTATCTCTTATCCAAAACTATTAAGGATTGTATTCATTATTTAAACCTTTAGTATATAAATGATTAAGTCTGCAAATTGATTTATGCCACTGTTCCTGATTGGAATATGATCTAAATCCATCACATGTTGTAACGATACATTATGCTTCAAAGTGTTGTGTCTTCACCCTTTCAGATGACTCTCTTACGTCTATTAAGCATATCCTTTCATTTTTTAAATGTGCTTACAAATATAAATCAATGTGATCATGTATACACCACGTGTGTCGTCTGGCATGACATTAACCGGATTAAAAGCATTATGAGAAAACGTTCAAAACAAGAACACGGAATGTCTCTTGCATGAGAGAGGAATCTTTCAGCTTGAAAGGGATTTCCCAAATATCCAGTGAAAAAAGGAGAGGAAAAAAATCTGGTCCACCAGCAGGTATGAATAGGACACGCGTGTGACCTCATTGGACCTTCGTTGCGGAAAGAAGCTTATACCTGTGCAGGAAGTGCTGACAGGATGTTTAATTGGGATCAATTCCAAATATTCTCTTGTCTTCGGGGAAGAAGGTGGAGGGAGCAGGGATGGGAAACATGAGCTTATATTTTTCTTACAGGAAATCAATAAACATTACATTTCCGGTATTCTGTTTTAGCTGCTCCCATTTCCCAATGTGGTTTGTTTTTAGATAGCCTCAGAGTCCATAACCACTTAATAAGAAATGAATAGCTTGTGCAGGCATCAGGCAAGTCACCTGTGACCTACCCGGTAAAAAAAAAAGTAATCTACAGACATTTTATAAAGCTTGTGATTTTTGTTTCTCAATCAGTGTAATTGTTTCAGGGATTTTCAGTTTCAAATTAGGTAGGTAAAGCCCACGTAAACAAAATAATGGTGTATATTATATTGTGTTTATGTGGAAACCATATGAACAAAAGTATAGGGCCACCTGAAAAGAGAATTTTATGACATTGCATTCTAAATATATAGACATGAATACGTGGTTGGCCCTCCCTTTGCTGCTATAACAGCTTCCACTCTTCTAGGAAGGCTTTTGACAAGATTTTGAAGAGTTTCTGTGGGAATTTTTGAACCATTCATCCAGTAGAGCATTTGTGAGGGCAGGCACTAATGTTGGCCGAGAAGGCTCACAAACTCTGTTCCAGTTGATCCCAGCGGTGTTCAATGGGTTGAGGTCAGGGCTCTTTGCGGCCGGTCAAGTTCTTCCACACCAGACTCATCATACTTTGTGCACTGGGACACGGTCATGCTGGAATAGAAAAGAGCCTTCCCCAAACTGTTACCAGAAAGTTGAAAGCATAGCATCGTCCAAATTCTCTTGGTACGTCACCGTCAGTATAACAAGACATTTTTGACATTTCTATGCTACCAAAGAAGAAGCTTCCCTGGAGACTCTGGATCAAACCTGGAGAGTTCCTAGGTATGCATGTTATCTCAAACACATACACATCAGACAAATCTCTTTAGGAGGATAGGAAGTTAGTTTACAACTATTTCTCACTATATCTGGAGTAACCGATGCCTATGTTTACAGACAATGTCTGGTTTCATAATGTTGATAAGTTGGAAACGGAGGCATAGTATGCTGGTAATAGGCTTCACTTTCATATCAGGGATATGTTGAAATAAATACGGTTGCCAGGCACATTGCCACAAAACGAAACAAATAAAACATTGGAAATTATCTGAGCTTTTCTTTCTAACTATGTGCGTATCTACTAGGAGGTGTGAGAGAGAAATAATATCTTTAGTGGGGACAGAGTGGCCTTTTTGGTATTTCCAGTCTGTTATCAGGAAAAAGGAGGCCAAGCAAACACTTTAATTATAGTATAGCTGGCAGGGTATATACACGGAGCTGGTGCTGACAGGAATCAATCAATTTCCTGCTGGATTTGGCCAGCTGCTGGAGACCTACTGCTCTGAAGCCCAGCAGATGTACAAATTCTAAGAGCTCCTCCGATGACAGACAGGTAGGTGCTGTTCCTCGTCCCGACTGCAACTCACATTCATACAGGTGCAAAAAAAAGAACCGCAAGCTTGGCTGCCAATGGGCGCAATAGTGTCCCGCAGCAAACAAACACGCACAAAGAAAAAACATCTCTCGTCAGTGTATATTAACTACAGAAAACTGTAACAAGTGCTCTGCAGAGGTCCCTATGTGCCTATTCAATGCCCTGTTTACTTTGCTAAGTTTGTATCTGTTCATGTGTTAGGGAGGATGGCGGTACACAATAGCCAGTGGCAACTGATCAAACAGAACACTGGCGTGGTCGCAGCCGGCTGTTATATACGTGTCATCCTGAGCTATTCAAAGGCTTCTCATTTTGTGCAATATGAATGAACTTGGAGGATGTTTCAACAAAGGAAGAGATGACAGATAAATAGCAGGACAAGGACTCCCTTACCTTCTGTTACATTTCATAAAAACACACTCTCTGTCTATGAGATAACAAAAAGCATAATAGGTTTACTTTATACCAACCAAAAAAAAATTTCACGCGTCACATATACTCACCTGAGGACAGAAATTACAGCGATTACCTATTAAATAAAAGCCGTGTGGACTGACATCTTACGAATACACAACCACACCACACATTTGACATTTTTTATTAAGGGAGGATACCTGCTTTTGTTCACGATATAAATACCCCTTCTCCAAATATTTATGTGGAACGAAAGCAAGCAGGAATAAAAGTTTCAAGTTAGAAAAACTCTGTGGGCCTAGGATACTATATTGTTCAGTTGTCAACAAATAAAGGTCTGGGGTCTATTGCCTTTTATCGCATTTAAACTTCAGTTAAAATGTGTTTTAGCACCGGCTAAGAGGTTCCCCGTGTATTCTGTGCACCTGAATAATATGCATACCTCCCAACATTTCAGAAGGACAGTCGGGTACTTTTGTTGTTGGACAGTATGTCATGGGCATGGCTTTATCAATGCTTTTTTAAAGCTAATGACGTTTCTTTGTAAGGTGTTCCAAGAAAGATAATGCATAATAATATATTGTGTACTTCCACAATTCAATATACAAACATATTTTATGTTGTTTAAGAATGCACTATGGTGACTTTTAGGGCTGTAGACTACTGTGAAGAAGAGTCCAACAAACATGATGAGCTCCTTGAAAAGAGGATAGAAAGGAAGAAAGAGGGATATTTGGCAGATACGACCGTTCAGTAGTAGGAAAGAGTATGCCATATGGCCAATAGTAAGTCTTTAATTCATTTTGGCCATTTCAAATATCATTGTGATAATTTCAGTTCTCAATGGTTGCTCTTACTGATTGTCCAAAATATCAGAGCAAGGAAACAAAATGTTATGTATCACTATTCAGATTCAAATCCTAACTCTAAACCTTCCATCTGGGCATGTTCCTTGATGTCTCTTGATGCCACACGTAGAGCATTTCCCACGTACAGCCCTGAACCCAGCATCACTTTTTTGGCTCTGCTGGGAACGTCAGAAACATGCCAGATACTAGATGGCCAGCGCTGAGTCAAATGGGCCTTGGGCCACTGTGTTATTAGGCGCCCCCCCCCCGCTTTTGACTTGCCTTAACAGAGACTGGAATTTAGAACATGGATGAAAACAAGCCATGGGGACGAGGAGGTATAGGTCAAAAAAATCAGCAACAGTGTTACAAGGGGGCAACACAATGGTGCAAGCACGCGCAGCGATACTCATTCATCTTGGTCAAACTATTAAAAGCAATCTTCACTACAATGCCACATGGCTCCAGTGAGAGGCCTATTAAGACAAGCTGATGTCTCATCACTGCATTCACCTTATAGAAAGGCCTGAAGTTATTTATTTTGGTTGATTCCATCATATGCCGTAAAGAAAAAAAACGTAACTTTCCATTGTCCAATAAGCGTTAAATTGCATTTATAGTTTAAATAGGGGGCAATATCTCTAGGCGATACAAACCATGCTTGTAATATTATAGCTGTAAAGAACCATATATGTGTTTTCTATGCTTTATCCAACACTGCCAGCCTGCACAACAATGCCCATGCATCACAGAGATGACTGTGTATGTGTGTATGTTTGTGTGTGCGCGTGTCGGCAGCAGTTAGTTGTCTTTTGAGACGGCCTGGAATTCTTTAACTGTATCAACGAGTTAAACTGACGCCAAAGAAGAGGAATTTTGGATTTTAATGAAGGGGTTCTCACGCTGGTTCAGCACCTGGGAATAACTTTGTCAATCAGCGCTCTGAGGAAGCAGGGTTTGGAAACCATATACTGCAATGGACAACCATAGTGGATCATGGAGGCATCTGGGGACTGCCCCCTCCGTTGTTTTTTCAAAAGGCTGCAGTTTAAACTGACTCTGACAAGAGCTGTCGTTAGCACTGCTCCGTTCTTGGGTTGTGCAAGGCCAATTAACGCTGATTTTTGTTCGTTGCACGGCAGCTGGGCATTGTTCTACACGGCCAATTAATTGCTTCCAACAGCCCCGCGATCTACCAAGTAAGCGATGGTACGCAAAAGTGAACTTTCATTAGCCGCCTTGGACATAAGTCGAGTAAGTCAAGGAGGGTGAGGACCTGAGTACTTCCCCCACTTTAAAAAAAATGTAAACACATCAGTAAATATCACAAACAGAAAAAAATGTTTTTACATCTCTGAGACCACTGAAGGTTTAATGTGGATGCTGGATATCTGCTTTGCTCCATCTTCTCTAATTTTTATGGATAATTACGTATATAGAGCAATTCTGGTACTAAGTGTTAAAAGTGGGGCAATCAATGCAAACCATTAAATACTTATTGTTTACCACCTTAGAACAGTTTACTGACAGTCCCACTAAAGAAAAATGCATATTACAGCATATGAAAGTGTGTGTGTGTGTATGTATGTGTATATATATATATATATATATATATATATATATATATATATATATATATATATATATATTCACTTAAGGAGCTACAGCTCCTCTTTGGTATGATGATTATTTCCCCTAATTGAAGCAATCATACATTGGGAGTGCTTTCCACACATGAGCACAGGGGTCACATTAAGACCCCGCTCACGGCGTTCACTGAGCCAGTGCCGCAGTTTTCTGGTGGTAAGGACGCTCGCCTGAACTCACCTGGGGTGCTGCAGGTCATGGCCGCTATGTTTTTATGCTCTCTTAGTGTGCAGCCAGGCATATCTAGCCTTACGCCATCAGATAGCTGGGGGCAGCAAAGAAGCTAACACACACACACCCCCACGCATGCATTTGCAAGTTTTCGTATGGATTAAAGTGCATATGATGGCTGAAATGTCTCTTTAAGTGAGATGATGTTAGGTCTTGTTTCCTACTTCCAAAAGTTGGCAACACTGATTTGCCTCCTATGCTACAACAACCTTTAAAAGCTTAACTGGCAATCCAAGAGCCCAAAACGGCTAAAGAAAGCATATTTAATGACACTAACTCTTTCCTTTTATTGCAATAAAGCCCAGCAGGGTGCAAATTGTCAGTGTACAATAACACATTTTGCACCTGAATCAATTGTGCCGCCACAATACATAGCCCGCGGTGGATTATTGCTATAATCACATCCTACTTTAACCTTCACGTTCAGCACGTGATGAGTTAAATATGACCCAACAATGGAGGTTAGTGCCTCCACTTCATGCGGCTTCAAAACAAGCTCAGTGTGAGAGCATTACTGCCAATAATCTCATCCAAAGGAGAACTCAAAGTTTAGAACACCGAGTGCTCCGTACTTAAAGAGTAGTCTTTATAAAGCTGGAGGTTAACTAGTTGAGGTAGGTAAGGCAGAGGCGCATAACATAGCAATTTATCACTAACTCCTCGAAGTTAAGTGGTTAATATTATACTAATCTATTTCTGCTCCTGTAAAAATAAGCGAGAAGGTTGCAAAGAAGTGTTTTTGAAAAAACGTAAATATATTAATGTACAAAGGGACAGATGTCTAAAAGTGCATTTTATTATAATATATAATATTTAATATAATATTTATTATAATATTTTTATTATATAATGTATAATAATATAATACATTCCAATAATTCATCCAGACAAAAATTAATTATTATTAATAAGAATTGTGTCCTAGACAACATGTAATACGGTCATGGATGTGAAGTCCATGACTGTTGTAGCTTCGATTTTCCGGGCTAGGCTTAACTCCCCATTAAAACCCCAATAATGACACCACACCATAGAATATGGATAAGAAAAGGCCACAGCCAATTTTATTTATTAGAGTCATTGTCACGCCAAAACCTGAAACAATAAACATAGGTGCGTTAACAAGGACAATGACTGAAAACACCAACATGTAAATATATACAATAAAACACCCAAGCTTGCCAAGTAATCCAGGTACCATAACCAAATACCACTTAAGGAAGGCATACTGAGATGCCCCCATCCTGACCTGAGGTTCCAGCACTGACAGCCAAGAACCTCCCACCAGATGTTACCAACCATTCACTTACCACCACATTAACCCCCTGGATACCTGGCAAGCTGCCGCTCCACAGACTGTGACAAACGACACAAACCAACAAACAAAAGAAAAAAGGGAGCGAGGGTGGGACACGCAACCAGGTAAGCTAACCACAAGAATGGTTCCTAAGCCCGGGAAAGCAGCCATTTATATAATCTTCCCCCAACTCCACCCCTAAATTCCTGCCAAAAGCCTACCCCTCCTCCGCACAACAGTCAGGGCCCACTATAGCCCATGCTGGCCCCCCCGTGGGCATCATTATCGGGTTACTAAATCAGAATCCTTGAGCCGTGTATTCTGCCATTACACGTATTGTGTAAAAACGCATGCACTGTTATTAAAACAGTTACAATGGAAATAATGGAGTCACAGCTGTGACCTCATCTTATACACACATTCAGAAGTATCTATATGTAGCAAAATAGACCTTGTTGGATTAACTATGCAGTATGGAGAGCCAACTCAGCCCGTCATGGAAGAGGAATTTGTCTTGGTCTCTCTCATCCAAAAAGTTCATCCGTCACTGAAAAATGACAAGGTGTCTCTTTGTAGAGGTGCCTTTTCACCTATACATTGTGCTCGGCAACTGGCTAGTAGATGTATGGGTGAAAGTTATGTTGAATCTTAAATCCTCACCACCAACCATTGTCTGTGTGCCAATACTACCCGAGCATAGTGATAAGAACTAGCCAGTGGATGGGCTGTCATGTCTGCATACTGGGATTCCGTATTCAAGTATGGATAACTTCTTATATATATACATTTCTGAGCAATTTCTCTAGCACAAAGTATAGATAATGTGTCTTTGCTTACCTGCAGTGGACCCTGTCCATGGTTTTTGGATTACAGGTCCACTTCAAACTCACGCGAGAGTCGTTGAAAACTGATTGAAATAGTAAATCGTGTTCCAGAAGCCTGGAGCTAAGATGGTAGCCGGGGAGGGGGCGTCTGGAGGCTACCCTACGTCAGGCCTAACACAGCGCCAAACGTAAATGTACCTCTGAAGAGAGCTATGTAGTGGTTACTTATTTGTTACAAATACGGGTCTTGAAAGAGGCGCAGCACTCGATCTACCCCGTGTTTCTTAGTATAGCTTAATAACCGTTTTATTGGTTTATTTCTTTTCCTTTTTTGTACTTATTTTCTTTAAATAAAAGCGTACAGACCCTGTATATAGTCACACGCACGTATATATTTATAAAATATATCCGCACCGGGTAAGTCACCTAAAAGACAATAATGGTTACTATTTTTATTATTATTTTTTTTTCCCTCAGAGCAGAAAGTGCTTTGCTTCTGAGAATGAGAAGAAATATATTGGTCTCAATATATAATAAATATTATAAAACCTCAAAGACACAACAAATTGTTCATAAACTACCTGTTTAATTTTTTAAGGCCTTTGCATCACATATTTCCTTATTAGTTGCGGGATCCAGCTGGGCGGGAGGATGGATGGCACCTGTCAGGGACGGAGTATAATGCAGCAGTTTTATGAATTATTTCGGGAGGAAAAGCCTATTACGTCTGACAAGAGGATGATGATATTAGCCCATCATCATTCAAACGGTACCCACCCGTTCTCCCTTACATCCATCAGGCCCCCGTGCGTGGAAGTTTAAAGCCGGAGTGTCTACACAGCCAACCCCAAGACAAATACTCCTGCCTTTCCCAGAGTCCATGAAACATTTAGCATTTCATTATGAATCACGGTACATGACAGTAACAAATGGCCTAATGAATTTGCCTTGTTGTCAGCAATGAAGTGAGGAGAGCGGCAAGGCAAAGTGTCTCTCTGGGTCTAGTGTTATCCACACAAAATAATATATGTCTGCATTGTGCTCTCACAAAACCAACAACAACTAAAACTGTCAATAAAGGGAACATAAAGTGTATCCTAGAAAACAGCAGGTATAGGCGTTTTATCCTGCCTGCTTCTTTCCTTCCAGTACTGGATATCTAGTCTCGGATATTTCTGGAATAAGTACAGCGGAACTCTTCCAGAAAAAGTGCAGGCTGGAGAAGGACTAAGTTTGCATTAAGTCTGATCCTTTTTTTGCCCAGTGGCCATGTCTATCGTGATTTTCCTTCTGTAAGGGTTTTTTCTTGATGTTGGGCATGTGTTTGGGACCATAACCTTCTTTGCCTGAATCAGGGGTCAGCAGCAACATTCTCTATGAAAGACATTTGACTAAATGCCCCATAAGCAACATTGACTTCCACAAGCATTGTCGCGGACCGACACTTTGCCTACCCCTGGCCTCAATGACCCCTCCACGAAAACATTTCGAACGAGCAGTGAGTGCAGCAGCTGATTTATACAAAGACTACACCATTTAAAGTGCAATCAGTCTGATGGCCTTAGTATAAATTCCCTATTTTTGGCACAGGGTGAGTCCTCGACCCAATAGCCAGGTACTCTTTACCTCCTAAATATATTAACACTTTTACATACAGAAACTTATAGATTAGGCTATAATTGGGAGAGTACAGTTATAATCAGGGATGGACTGGCAACGACGGTGGGACCCTGGCACTTTAAAGCCACCTTATGACCTATGTGCTCAATGGCGCTGGTTATAACCGTAATTCAATGGCAGCATCCAAAAATGTGAAATCAGGTAATGCTCGATTCATGCAGAATATACTTTATAAACAGATTAATAATAAATTAAGTTGATTTCTTCAAGAGAACATCATTAAAATAAGATGCTGCCTTAGTGCACTCTTACTTTTGATACGGAAAACCTGTCATTATCGACCAGATTAATCCCACTAGCTAGCTTTATGATTTTGGGTATAAAATCTAAATCTATATTTAGCAGTGCCATTTCTGAAGAAGGTGGGACAGGGACACCTGTCAGGGTTGATATTATCTCAACCGTCCTATTACAGAGTCTTTGTAGCTTAAGGCTTATGAGCGTGTTATTCCTCCAACGTATACGGGAGACAAAGGCAATCCCCTATATTAGACTATTTGTTTGGCATTAAATATAATTGAAAAGCAACCTTTAAAGTAATCTCTGTGTGATTGATACAATGTGACAGTTTAAATGCACCAAAAAAAAGACATTTATCGTTGTTTTTCATTAAGAGTTGAATAAAATGGTTTATACATATGAATTTTTAAAACATGCTTTTCTTGCAAATAATTTGACCGCTTTCAACATTCAGAGTTTTTATTTATTTAAATTTAGCTTGGATATTATCCTATCTGTATAGAATCTAAAACCAAGTATCAAACGAGAAATCATTCTACATACATAATAGCAGGCGGCGTAGGTTGAATTCCAGGTAGTAGAGGGACATGCTGACCACCGTATGTACTTTAATGCATATTAGACATGCTTTTTGGCCCATTTGTTTTCGAGCAATGAATTTCGCTCCTTGCCCATTCAGGGATGAAATTTGTTGTACAGTGCCTACATTCACTTCCACTCACTCTCTCAAATTGTCATTCTCTCACCCTACCTGCTTTTCTGACCGCTTCTGTCGACCATTTTATCTTTTACCTTCTACGTTCAATCTTCTATCTTTGTCTGCATCTCTGTTTAGCTTAGGGTAAAATGGTGACGCTTTCAGTTACATCCTCTCCCCCGATTGGAGGTAAATTTGGTACATTTACAATTTGTATGAATCCTAATGCACAAGTCTAAGGCATATGATCCTGAAGAATCCCCCGTATGCATTTCCCTCTTTGCCCTCCTCCCAGCTATTTCCCATGTAGGAGACTTGCGATATACTTACTACTGGTCGGCTCCGGCACTGGTTTGGCAAACGCTGTAGGTGGGGGGCTATTCAGAAACCCGTGTCCATACACAAAAAATGTTCCTATTTATTTCAGTGGGAGCATTTTCCTGCCATTGATTGGCTTCTTCAAACAGCCAAAACATGACAAGAATCATCATGCAGCTGCAGTGCTTTTGTATGTATTATGTTTTAGTAGGGCTGTCAGGGACATTAAACTTATACTACAGTTTTTACCAGTACCAAAGGTGTGGTGAGTGATATTACAAGCTTTAGCCAAGTTCTGCACTATACCCTTTCATTTAGATTGTAAGCTTGTGAGACCGGCCCTCTTTACCTAATGTATTGGTTTGTCTTGGTATATCAGTTCTAGTTTTGTGAAAACCTTTGAATGCATGGACTGTAAGAAGCTGCGGAAATTGTCGGTGCATTTTTTTTGTAGGTTTAGTATTAACTCTGGTAATTTCCCTTTGCTTTGATATTAAGTGTTTTCAACATTTTTCATAACAAAAAAAAAATCACAATGTTACGTATTTACATGCACACAAGGCTATATGATGGATAGTTAAACAGGACATTTAGCTAAACCATCACATTTCATGCAATTTTCCCAGTTCTCCCTTATTCTCTCCTTCCTTTCCACCTTTTTATCCTTTACCTATAATTTTTACTAGATGGTAGACCATCTCTCGGTCAGCATTGTTATACTCCACTTCCAGAGCAGCACACGTTAAGTACACTTTCAAACTTGCTTTAGAGAAAAAGCATCCATGCATCTAAGGGGTACGTTGGTGGGTCTTATACAAAAAAAATCCATTAGCTAAAGAATACTTTTTACTGTTGAACTATTGAAATAACAGCCCACTGCATTGCTATGTTCACGCAAAGCGGGAAAAATAAATCATGAAACATATTTGCTCTCTCTCACATATGAACATTAGATGTGATTCCCCACATCCCCCAGACATAATTCTTACACCAATGTACAGCATTGTTATTGTGTTCTTTTCTCGTTACTTAACTATAAATGGATATTATTTTCCACTGTGAGTTATGGGGGAGACTCTATCTTGATGCCACATGATGTGAATTAAAGTGATGCCCTGGTCTTAGATGAGGAACGTTTTGCAGAATAATTTATACGGTGTAAGCAAAGATCTAGAGCCTATGTGTAATCTGCTAAAATAATGAATATACATGAATGAAGTAGCGTCCAGTTTCGCCCCCCCCTTCTAAATAAAACAAGAGACAATTCTTTATTTCAAAAACTTTATTAATTGTCAACTATGGATTTTAATTTGTCCGCGGTGCGGACCGCATATAACACAACCCCGCAACACTCAACCTTTATTAAATGTTTACATCATTGATAATTTTATAACCATTTATTAGCCAAACATATTTTGGCCCAGTATATAAACATTTTACCGTCAAAATAACAACAACAATGATAACCAATCATAACCATGAAGTAACCTGCTGGTATGGGCGGATCCACCTGTATCCCTGCTGGAACTGCCGGCGTCCCCCAGCGCGGCAGTCACACGACCATACGATTCACAGGGGCAGATGCCCCTGGAGTGTCCTGCACTTATACCTCTGTGCACCACAAGTAAGCACACCTAGATGGTTAACTGCTGCACCGTACCAGCTTAAAAACCTAAGCCCCCGGCTAATGCAAAAATTAGGGAGGGATGGGCGGGAAAATATTTTTTAAAATTCTGACCCTATAGCATAAACCCCCCCTTTATATATCCCCTCAGGGAGGGCAATTACCCCCTCCCTTCTAGTCTTGCACGTGCCTCAAAGGCTTAACACCTTAGGTGCTAAAATTTTGCCTAGTCATGCCTTAACCCTTAACACTAGGCATTCAACGGGGTACCTCGTCCGGCACTTCATTCATGGGGCCCCTTCGTCCAATTCTTTCCCTACGGGGCTGTTCTTTTTGGGGGTCGGTAAGGTACTCTGGCACAGCATAAGCCAGGATTTGCCCACTTGGTATGAGAAGTCCTTGATTTTATATGTAGATATACCCATGAGGACCAAATACTGATGGAAAGGATGTGTGAGTCAGCTCACCACCAGTTAGTGCTCCATCCTATTTTTAAGGGCTACACCATGTTTGATGTTGGGTTATCCAGTTTTAAGTCATAGCTGGGATTTCTCAGGGCTCAAATGAGTCTTAGTTTTTAAACTATTCTCTAGGAAGGCGCCATGGTTGAATGGGCCAGTTCCCAGGGTGATGTTATCGGGAGCTGACATCTTAATTATATAACCTGGCTTAATGATATCTGACCATCTGAGTTACCATTTCCATCACTGGTAAGTCACAGCTAAAATTATTGCTGCAATATAGGCGACTCCAAAATATCTTTATCCACTGAGGAATAATGGTTCGCATACTGACGATTATTAGGACCGTTAAGTTCCAACGATTAAATAGTATCTTTATGACTGAATATTTAAAGAGTCTCAGGGTCATCGCATATGTAAAGTTCCCCAGTATGTAAATATCAATAGTAAAATAAAAAAGAGATATCGAACACTGTAATCATGGGACAATCTTATTTAGTGGTTGGTTTAAGGCACTCCTTGGACTGGTGGTGTTTGTGGTGCAGAACCCCATGCCTATAAAGCCACCCCCTAGTAGAAGGAGAGTACGGTGAAGCCTACCCGGGAGGTTTCCACACCTGGCCGATGCTCGGCAGCTGGTGGGTTGTTCATTGGTACGTTATTCATGTAGGATGTCTAGGCAAAGTTGGCCCTAAATAAAATACAGTTGTAACCATATTGGCCAGTGGCTATTTCTAGTACATCACCCATTACGTGTTGTGGTGAATGTTGTCGCTATGTGTGCTCTCACCAAATAACCAACCCAAAAATACGGTGCCAATTCCAGCTGTTTCAAATGGGAAAAATGGGAAATATGATTTTCCAAGAGGCATTTTGGTAGTTTGATAACTGGAATATTTGAGAAGTTCACGGCAGATTGTTCTACTACGGAATATAAAACATTGATATTGGGGGCGTCAGACGTGAGTCATTAATAGAATGTTCTCTGGAATTTCTAATTGCTGCAGGCACAGCAAGTCAGATTATTTTGACACCTGACATGCAATTAGAACATGGTCACACGGCTACAGAAAGATTTTACACCTTTCTCCCCCAACCCTTTACATAGAGAATTTGTAATTAGCATATTTCTTCTGCTTAGAATAATAATAACGACCTCAGATCAGGATTTGCTTAATGAGGTAAAATTCAAGTTGTTGACATTAATACATGTGACATTTTTTCGGTTGTAAAAATAAACCCTTAGAGGCTTCTGCTTTTACACGACTGTTTTATGTCTCGGCAACACAAAACCGCTAACAGACTGACAAAAGACCGACGCCGCCTCGATAACCAACAGGACAGGAACAAAGACAATTGGAACCTCTTAATGTGGTGGCAAACCGGGGCTCGGGCTTCCCATTCAACATTGAGTTTTGCCTCTTCCATAACCATGAAAGCCCAGCGGCGGAATGGAAACTTAGCCTATAACGTGCACTTCTGAGAGGTGAGTATGGGTTCTTCACAGTAACTATAGATTGATACCTATTACCTATCCTCCGAGACGTTGTGGTGTCTTAAAACTCAGCGACCATTGATATTTTATCATCACAAGAAGAATGCGGTTAAAAGAGAATGAAAAGGACTTTCCTCTGTAATGTCTGCGTAGTAGATGGTGATGTCTATTGATATTACTGTGCTGTATTTGTCTTAATAATATATTGGTGAATTAAAGGGATAATGCACAGTTGCAGAGTCTTGTCTATATTGTGCAAATACTAGAAATCAAACTGTCGGAAGTATGTCTTTGTGCTCATGTGTGTGTGAAAGAAATGTATTTTATTCACATGCTGGAGGGTGTGTGTATGTATATATATGTATGTATATATATATATATATGTATGTATATATATGTATATATGTATGTATATGTATGTATGTATATATATATATATATATATATATATATATATATATATATATTATATAATATGAGCCCGGGACTGACCAACGCCTGGTGGGCCGCCGCCAGACATCACAACTGATCTGCTGCGCCCGGTGCCTGGACTGCCTAAATATTCACAGTCCAGCCTTCGGTATGTATTTATGTATGTACATATATATGTACATATATATATATGTCATTGATTGTATATTGGAAATAAACTGAGCATCGTATTAGGATTTTTTCTTACAATACTCTTCGCAGAAGACGAACATGATGCTCAGAATGGAAAGAAAAAAAAAATATCCTTGGAATATTCAAGTCTCTTTTGGTTAGTGATCTTTCAAGACGGGCTAACTACAGCTGACCTGTGGAAATGGCTAGAAGAAATATTTTTCAGTTGTCTTAACAGATAAGGTAAACAGCAATCACAATATGGTCTAGCGTCCTGGGTGTGTGGCTTTATATAAATACTTACTGATAGAATGGGTTCAAAGGGAAATATTCTGCTGTTTGGATATTATGGAGTGTGACCACTGATTAGTTGGGGTGGCTGATTATAGGGACTGTATTCCATTTATCAAGGAGTGCCGTGTAAAGAGAGTATATAGTCTTTTGTTTTTGGTTTCTGATTTATTGCCCCGTTGCGTTTTTGATCGGTCTAGATTTTTACGCAGCTTACCAGCCAATGTTAACACGTTTGCCGCCATTGGGAGGTTCAAAATCGTGGGCTTGATATAAAGAAAATAGCAAATTGTTCACACGCTGACTAGCTTAATAGATTTATGCTGCTGTCACATTTGCAAAATGACTGTTTAACTGCGTTCCATTTTGCACTCAAAAAAGTCCACACCTACGCTAAATATTACCATTTCAATGTGTGTTTTTTTTATATCAACAGATTGCATTATTATTATTATTTTAATACGCGAGCATAACAGTAGGAACATATTCCAGTTACACGATCCTGGGCTATATTTATTCAGGGGGCTATAACAATAGCTGAGGAAACTTTCTGTATTTATGTTGTAAACAGAGTTACAAGTGTAATAGAACAGCTAAAACTCACACTTTCATAAACTCTGTAATAAAAGTCTTTCCCCGTGTACTTTCGGTAAGAATGAATTTAGCGATATGGATACAAATTGAAAAATCTAGAATATTTCTACAATAAACTACCGCGTTAACCCACCTTTCACTAAAAATGGTGTAAAGTAATCATTATGTTAAAAGCGCCGCAGCCTGTACTTTGCTTGGCGTATTTTACTGTGCCCTAAAGAGCTACATAATAAACTACAGCTGTTTGCGGAAATGTACTAACCCGCTGGATAATTTCAACAGTGTAAAACCAAATCGGCGTGAAACATTCCGGTTTCGGCCTTTCGTGGGTATAAAGTAGAGGGGATTTTGGTAAACGCTTCAAAAGGAGGCAATAGTTGCAGCTTTAGGGTCTGTTTGGCAGGAGAGCTTTGGTTGCTCTCTTGCGTGACTTTTCATTATTAATGGCCAATACTCGCAGGTTCCTCGGGTTGAACTGGCCCTGTATAATATATAAGTCAATAGGTGACCAGATTTAGGAGAAATGTCAGTGCCAGCCAAGCTTTTCCTGCAGTGGAATTTCTTTGGTGCTGGACCTTCATGATGTATAATGGGGTCAAGGAGCGGAAACCCCAACTCTTCTCCAAACCTTCCTGTTAACGCTCGCTTCAGTGAATAAACCCCTCTGTGTTTTCAGGGGCTCAAAGTGATTATATTTAGGAGGACCTATCTAAAACCCAAACTAACGAATAATTGTGATGAACACAAGAACTCAGCGCATACCCAGAGAATACCATTAAAAATACATCTATCAAAGGCATAAATATTATGGATTTTGTTTGTTGCAGGGGTACCAAAGCATCCTCCAACACAATGCGTTACTCCAGCAGGAGAAGACACCCCTGAGGTCCCCAAAGTGTTTGACCTTACATGTTTTTATATTTTGGCCCCGTTTTCTAATACGACAATATCAATTTCCTTATTACTTTTTACTAGGGTGTATTATGGTGTGTATAATGAGTGATCCTCTATAGTCTTTAGCGAAACACTAGAAGAGGGTCTTACAAGATCTACCTATCTAAATAATTTGAATCAGAAGCTAGATACGGAACCCGAATAAATACTCAATTACTCATAGAACATTTCATTTACGGAAACCAACCATCATCAGTAAGAAGCTTTCTCAAGTAGAACACCTGTTGTCAAGAAAAAAAAAAATCTCCCATAAAGAATACCTTTTAATGCCCAAAAAAAAGGTAAATGACACCGAGAAATTGGCCTATTAAAAGAATAACATTTTCACGCATCAAAACAAAAGATTGATAATAGTGTAAGAGGCTAATTTTCGAAATAATTTCCTTGTCAAGAAGCAAACTAGAATAAAAGGCATCCACTGTGAGACTCTGAAGAAGCGATGGCAGAACTGCCAGTTAAAACAATGAATGCAAAGTTCTAGAAATGTTACAGCTCACGGCAAAAAGAAAAAAAAATAATAATAGCAGATAAAGAGCATTTGGACAATCAAGTCAGAAGGGTTTCTAAAAGCCGGTGATAAAGATTCAGTTTGATTTTCATTGTTTATTTTCATTACTTAAGATTTAACTCCTTCATGAAGGTATTTTGTCAATTTTGCACCCCAAAACTCAGCGTAATTCTGTTTGAATGCACTGTACCCACAATGGACTGTACATTACATATCGTATTTTTTATGACAAGTATGGCTCTCTTGTGATGCGATAGTGTTATATGTAACATCATTTTGTCTAAAAAAATAAAAAAAATAAAAAAATTTCCGGTTTTGCATATAATTGCATTGTGATTTCAACAAAGGCTGCTGAAGAAAATTACCCGCAAATATATTTGTTTACTGATTTGGAAACCACATCTTTAAAAATATTCAGTACAGCAATATATATGTTTTTGGGAAAGCTATGGGAGCCAAAAGTGGAACATGTGAATTCCAAATACAGAACCAGCCATTACACCACCAATCTCTTCCAACGTGTGTGTAAAACACATAGTTTGGATATATAATTATTTATATATATATATATATATATATATATATATATATATATATATATATATATATATATATATATATATATATATATATAATATATACTTGAAGATAAGCAAGCAGGGTGCTGGGTTGTATACCTAGAGGCATTAGTAGCAAGAAGATGGAGGTTGTTGTGAAACGTAGAGATCTCTGGCCAGACCTCACCTAGAGTATTGACCCCATCTCTAGATGGATATGGACACATTGGACAGAGAGTTCAGAGGAGAGCGATTAAATCGGCGACTAAAGGATCTCCGTATGTAGCATGAAGGAGAGAGGATTCTGATGTGATGGATGTTAGAAACATTTGAATGCTTAAAGGGATTTAATAGAAGTACAGAACGCTAGCTTATATCACAAGAGGAGAAATGTTAGAACAAAAGATTGTAGCCTAAAACTAGAGGGTCAGAGGTTTAGATGTAAAGTAAGGAAGTTTTACTTAAATGAGGGGGTGGTAGATAAATGGAACAGCCTCCCATTAGAAGTGGTAGAGGTTAATACAATGAGGAAATATGAACATGCATAAGGCTCCTGAATCCAGAACAAGACCAATGACCGTCAACGACATCATTGTTCCGCGCGTCCGCTGATAACATTTTGCTATGGGTTTATTTCCTACAAACAACAAAGTTGGTGTCCAATCACAGGATGCCTCTCATCCTCACAGCTCTGTGGCAATCAGTGATTGGTTAACAAGCACACGGTTTAATGCACCCAGCAGTAAGTTGGGAATTTTTCTCCCTAATGGTGAAGAACCGGTCACTGTGACAAATCTTCATATATATCCCAATACGCCAATTTTTCTAAGTTACGAATTGTTGGTGTGTGTATGATAGGGGCACATAAAAAAAAAACACAATCTAGTCTGCGGTTAATGTGTCTGGAAATGAGTCTTTGTCAATAAAATAAGTTGTTGTTCTTTATCATGCAACCTGCTTCGTTAATTGTAAAAGGTATATGGTTGATCCAGGCTAATATTAGACTGTTGTTTTAGGATCAAGAAGAACTTTTTCATTTTGAGCAAGATTAGTTAATTGACCACTTTTTGTCTTATTTCAGTTAAAAACCAGCATCAGGGGGCGTGCAATAAATTAAACTTTTTATCTTTTTTTGTGATTTTTTTTTTTTTATTTGGATTTGTAATTATTACTTACAATACGGCTCAACTGAGTTCCTTTAAAAAAAAACAAACGAACAAAAAAACGCACACAAATTGCGTCTGTTATCTTTGCTTTTGCTACGTCTTTCCCTACAAAAAACAACTGGCCGAAATGAGCCTATTTGGTGCCAGCTTTAGTTGTAAAGAAGTTACATTTTTTTACCTTTGGTACCTACCGGCAATGAGTTCCAGAACTAGTATCTGTACGTTGTGTGTGTATATACATATATATATATATATATATATATATAAATATATATATATATATATATAAATAAAATATACATACAATCATTGTTCCGATAAGTGAACCAATAAATCCTGCTTGGCTAAGAAAGAAAGGGTTAACCTCGTGAAGCAACCCAACTGCTTTCTAAACACTATCTATATTTTAGGAAGTGTCAGGCGCGCACCGTATAACCTGTCAGGGGTTTTATAGGCGAACCGTCGGGTGATAATGTATTGATGCCTTACATTTTACACAAAGCCTGCCGCCTTCGAGGGTTAGACACCATGTTGAGCGCTGACTTACAGGGTAATAAAAACACCACCACAACACAAACAGCTTTATGACCCTCTGTTGGCCTGTGCTTTCCATTATATTATCTCACCTCAGACATCCGCAGTTCTCAGGGAATTTTAGACCTCTTGAAATGCAGGTAGTTTCATGGCCTTCACATAACCCTCGTTGAAACCTCCCGCTGAAAAAGGATGCGTAAACAGAGGTCGCGGAGTGATGGAAATATGGACAATTACAGTAACAGGTGGCATGGAGGACAGGAGTGAGACCATAGTAAATGGGTGGTTCAGAGAGCCATCATAACAAAAAGCATTACGGACCGCCGTGGAGACAAAAGGACAAGGGCACTTGTAATGAGTATTGGAAATACGGTCTTCTGTTAGACCGGGGTTACTATAAATCCACTCATAGCCTAAGAAATGTCTGGACATCTTATGTTTGCTATTTGTAGCTACGAGTGTTTGACTCAACTTCAAACATCAATAAATACATTAATTTTTTTATTAAAAAATATATATATATATATATATTTTATATACTGTCTTCTGTATATCTTTTGGACACATGTAATTTTGTTTTCAGTTTGGACTAATTATGGCCAACATATCATCCAACAGGCCAGGTTCACTATCGAGATACTGTAGTATCTACTGGAGATAAGGTGGCGACCCTTATGTGGCGGCACTTAAGTGCGGCCGATGGCCAAGGGGCTTATGTATAATGCGGCTGGGCATCTGCGTATCCATCCACTGGCCGCACTTTGCAGCAGCTGATCTGCCTCCAGCCTGAGGTGTGGGGCATTTGTCCGGTGTGCAAGGTGGCCAGCGATATCAAAGAGTTGAAATGTTCAGCTCTCCTGGAAACTCCCTCTCTAGTAAAATATGAGCGTAACAAGAATGTGCAGCTTTCAATGGATACGTCCACCAGTAGATTAGAGAAATCTCATAATACAGCCTATTTATCATACGGAGCCTTGGAGCAAAGAGCAGGGCAGGCATTTCTTTCACTGCTGCTCAAACAGCCGTCCTGTGTCAAATACAAATAATAGATACAAGATCGGCGAGATGAAGAGAAAAATAATCTTTATAGCAAACAAACACTTTGAAGTCCATTTTTGCCGTGTTTGCTCTGTCTTTATTGATCCTGTGTAAAGATATAAATATACCTTCTCTTTCTGAACATCTCAATTAGGATGCACTTTACCCAGAAGAAAATACAAACATTAGAAACGAGTAAGTGTTATTTTCCAACAAACATAGTAAATTGAATTTCTCTATAGCAACATTTCATAAAAATATTTCTATGTAAAAAAAAAAAAAAAAAGTGTTTTGTCCTTCCTTCCGAAATGTATTTTAACGTATTTGAGGTTTTTGGGGGTGAAATTAATCTTTAGAGGGAAGAAAATTTTTTTAGGAGAAAAACACGTATTTTGGATGATCTTGTCGTGTGCCTTTTGCTTATGTTATTACCTGTCCCTAGTTCAGCAAGAAGTAAAGGAATTGTAACCAGCTCTTGGGTATAATAATCGTCTACACCCTAGTGTAATTCTCACTAATCCTGATGGAAAATCATCCAATGTCGTTGCGCAGGCACAATTTCCTGCCAAAATAAGGGCAATGGACCAAATCAGGACAAGTGGCAATGCATTATTGAAGTTTTGGCGGAGACATCTATCTGCCCCAGTGGTTTAACAATAGGGGGTCACATCGAAAGCTGATCTGCTTTCTTTGGACTTTCATGAAAACTTTGATAATTCTGGTTATCTAATTATTAGCTCACTTTTTGGGTTCATCCAGCCCAAGTTTGTGCCTAATAGCTCTTGCTTATTTCTGGAGTTTGATGGTTTTATAGTGGGGGATCCAGGCACCAAACACATTTTCGCAACTTAACTTGTATGAGATGGACGCGACAAAGTCAGGATAATAAATATTTGTTTCTCTTTGACTGGGTTCAAAAACCGAGATTGCGCTTAGAACAGTATTCCTCAGCCACATTGCTGACCCTCCAGCTATGACCAGAATTACCAGTCATGTGTTTGGAATCTAGCAGTCCCACTCTGGGAAAGCATGCGGCTTCCAATCTAACTTTGGAATAGCATTTGGTGTCCTATGGGGCAGTCGTTGACATTTACTCTCTTACTGTAACATATGCCCAAGGTCAATGCAAACCGCTCTCTGGAAACTCGATCATAGCTCAAGTTAAGAAATATCAAATTTCGCTACACAGTATTTTTTTTTTCCAGTGAGAACATGGAATTCGCAACCTTTATAAGTCGTCTTATCAAATGCAATAGGCATCTTCAAGGTTTAATATACAGGATAGCAGGGGTGAGCCTAGGGTTACGGCCGTCTGATGACAAAACAATTGGCACCTTCCACAGGTGGGTGCGACCCTTATACGAATGCCCCACCCCTTCCTCTCTATGTCCCTCCCATTCCCAGATACATCTTTTTCCTTCCTGTTAAGGCACTGCCCTTTCCTTTTGACTCCCAAATGCTTTCATCATTAAGTCGATACGCTTCCATGCATGCTATCCAGTCTTACGTAATACACATAAAGCAAAACAAAAATTTTATTTGCAGAAATTGAGGCGATAAAATTATAAACTATTATCACTATAATAATTTTTATTTATAATCTTACTTCCTTTTCCACCATATATTAGTTCGCACAACTGATATATTACTTTTTATCAGGACATGTAAGGCTTTCATTCCAAACTGTAGTCACACCAATAACATAAAAATATTGAAACAGCAAAAAAAAAATAAAATAAATAAAAGACAAGTTTACGTTCGGCAAGATCCCCCAAGTACAGCGACACCATACATGTGTAGATTTTCATGTTTTGGGCAGGACGCTCCCCTATACATTACACTAGTCTTGTTTTTCATATTTTTGGGTGGTTCAGAGGTCAACATTTTTTGGTAAAAATAAATAAATATATACTGAACATGATATAAGATGGCCAATGAGTTTCTTTAATTTTACATTTTCTAAGCTGTAATCTTTGTTTTGTTTATGCTTTACGATGAAGAAGAAACGCTGTTTTCCCTTTTTTCTCCCTGTGTGCCGATCACTCTCTGTGATCAGGAAGCAGGGTAGCAGAGCCCTGCTTTCCTGATCACACCATATGTGTTGGGGTTGTGAAAGACCTCAGTAGAGTTTTTATTACATCACCTGAACCTTCCTGTTCTGACACCACAGGAAAGCCTGAAGTTGCTCTCCGTCATTTAAATGCTGTCAGCTTGGAACAGCGAGTGTCTCTGAGACAGCCTGATCTCCCTTTTACATCCTATAGTCATCTTGGCCAATTTTTTAATAATGTAATATATTGAAAATTATCTCGCCAAATTAAACGATCTTTGTTGTATTCTCTTTTCCCGTAAACTTTACACTTTAGGACGTAAACATCTTCGAAAGAAGCCAAAACGGACCCATTAAGAGCCGGACAAATGAGCAGCAAATTAAAGTAGCGTTCTTTACAAACATTTCAGCATTCAATGCGTTAAATTCCCATTTTCAGAGCACAGGACTTAAATCTGTCTTATCGCCTTTTCCCCCCTTCTTAAGTATGCAAATTACAAGAGGTTATTGTTCTAAAGTGGAATTAAATAGCTATGAAAAGCCAGACCATTAATAAAATTTCCATAATATCCCCAGGATATGCCAGCAATTTCTGCAGTTGTGGGTAGGAGGAGGAGCTGAAGAGGAGAGTGCTATATTTACATGGCATTGATGTAATTAATTGTGTAAAACACAGGAGCCGATTCGTACATGGGGTGGGCAGGAAAATCACCAATTCCCCTGTCTGCCTCCCTCTTTTTTGCTTGTAAGCAAACCTACATACGCAAATACATTAAGCCATTTTAACATATAGATACGTGTTGTATCCAAAGAATGATAAATCTCCATAATTGGTTACTCGAACTAGATCAATTGGCCAACTCAAAGCATACCAGTAATCGTGGGTTGGCTCATGATTCTTAGGTCGCATAATCTGGTTCTGATGTCATCACATGCCACGTTGCTCATTTCTTACTAGTCTGCTATAGTTCTTCTCTTTTCTTTTAATATGGATAACTATTTTAAGAGTAGGTTGATTGGAGAAGTGGTGTTAGTGGCTTGGTCCTCCAGTTGGAGAATTGCTCTCTTTAATCTTTTTGATGGGCCTTTACAAGGTTGACAATTTGATGGGTGTTGGGGTAAGCCAAATTTAACCGTTTCTGCCCGACGTCCTTTCCAGTTGTACCAGTTGTCGCGATCGGTGAAAGTTGTTGTTGTGTCGTTCTAAAGAGATCTTTTAGGTACTTCTAAAACTTTGTGTCCAAAGAACAATTTACGTTAAAAAGTTTCTCAGTAGGTGCACTCGCTTCACCATCAAAGATGACAGGTTTCAAATTCATAGATCTTAAATTCCACAAAAAGGAAGTTGAGATAGCTTAAGACAGACACTTACATTCTATTTACATTTTAAAACTATATTTCTACTCTACAAAGTAATTGTAAAAAAAGTTAATATGTTTTATTATTAAGCTAGAATCTCCAGTTGCTTATGAAAACGACACAGAATGGGTCTCCATTTCATATCAATCGATTTCAACCACTGAGATTTTCCTAGAAATATATAGCCGGTTAAACACCACAGCCACAAATATATGGTTTTATTGCTACATACATAGAACATGCAGATACCAAAAGGAATGCTGATAGACGTTCTTATCCTTATAGGTTTTTTCTTTGTCAAATGGTATTTTATTGTGTTTGTCTTGTAAAAACTAAAGTGGCCAAGATGCTCCATCTTCAAAGCATCATCTTTAATACCTTCCTTATCTAGTTGTAGATCCATAGAAGAGGATAGTAGAAGAGATAGTTCACCATGTATAGGTTGGCTATGAGAAGTTTATAATTAATTTCTTTTTAACTATGGTGGAAATAACCTTCCCCAGATAGTGGCCAACGTGTCCATTGATACCCAATGGATCATGTAGCTTCCCAGTTTGCCAAATGGATCTCCATTGCCTTTAGTTAATATCTGATTGGCCTACGTAATGGTGAATTGAATGTATAGACCCATTGGTGGTCAACAATATTCTTTTAGTGTGGCTATTATGACATGTTAATAACGATAAAAAATATTTTACGTGCATGTTAAATAATTCTTCATTCCAGAATGGTAACGTAGTTCACATTTCATAACAATTCTGGAAGAAACTCATCTCATCTTACAGATACCGTCTCAATTCTCAGTTCCTACGACCAGTCCAATTTGTGCAAATAATAATTGGGAAGACATCTAAATTCTTCTTCAACCAGAGAGGGCAAAAATATCTATTTTCACAATGTGACTTTGCAATTACAATATTATCAAGTGACTAATTTCTTTCTTTGGAAGTGCCTACTTAAAAGTAACTTTGGGCAGCTCTAATCGCGGCCTCTAATTGAGGACCTGGATTCATCTCATTTTCTTTCTTGAACAGGTGGTAAAAACAGACACAGCAGGTAATTCACACCACCTCAAAAACCGACGGTTTATGGAGACAACTAATCATCGAAAGCTTCCAGTAGCAAATTATCAGCTACAAATTAAATCCACAGCTTTCTCCTTTATAAAGGAAACCTACCTCCCTTATCTGATGAGGGGTGCTGGGTCTTTTACAGTTTATTTTTCCTGTAATGTATCACTGGCATTGTATGGATGTATCTCTATTTCCCAACAATCAGTGTGACACATGTCATTGTTACGATGTATTTAGCTCTTCAGAGCCAGAGGGACCTTCACGCATTAATATGCCCACGGAGTCCTCTTCATTCTACTGAATTTCAGTGCCATTTAACTTAAAGGGATACTATCATAAAAATGGTAAATGACGTTCACCCCTTATGGATTTAGGCATCCATGTTGAGGCTGGAGTGATTCTCGAGCCTCTCCTTAAAACCGTCCCTTTTGGATTTTGTGTTACAGACAGCCGACTAACATCCACGTTAGACAAGAATGTTTCACTAATAATATCTTAAAACTTTTATATATCCCAACCAGTGTTTGAGTAGATTCATTGATCTATTTGGCAACCTCCTGGAAATGGTTAATATGTTAATACGTTTACACAAAATGCCCCCGACTCAGTGTTGTTTAATATGAATAAATCTGCTGCTAATTTACCTAGTTATAATAGTTACAAAGTTGAACATAGACACAAGGCCACCTGGTTCAATTCTTCTAAGTATATATATATATGTGTGTTGGTTAAGAAGAAGCTAAAAACAAAGCAAATGAAACACATGTTAAATATTGTCCCAAAAGAGTTTAAAAAAACAAATCCTTCACTCTAAAAGTAATCAGATTTCCCAATGCTAAATTTGAGTAATTCTAACACTGAGAAACACATCCAACTTTTCTTTAGAACGTATTAACGGAATCCACCAAAGCCACATCACTTGGTGGTGGATTCCACATCTTAACTGTCCTGACTTTAAAGCAAACCTTTCCTTTGGTTAACAAGTAATCTCTTTCATGCCCAGTTTGGAAAGTCTGTCTTCGTATGTGACATCTTCCATTCCTTTATTTCATTCTGCTACCTGTCTCTGAATCCTTTTCAGTTCCATGATATAATTTGTATGAACTGGGGCCCTAAACTTGACTGCATATCCATGGTGTGGTCTTCCTAACCATATATAAAGAGCCAGTATGACTCTCTCATTCTCCTTTCATATACAGAATAACAACTTGCTTACTTTTTCTGCAACTGTCAGAGATTGTACACTGCTGGAATATCTATAACCGGCAAGTGTTCCTTACCCTCCTTTATTTTTATTAACATTTAATTATCAGTTTTATGTTACGTAAGTTTATTGCACCATATGTAGATTGTATTTCACATATAAATTCATGCAAAATATCATGTTTCTGTTATGTTATATGCTACTTTTATAGGGAATATGATGGCGCTTTATTTTGGCAAGACATGGCCAACTGGCACACCGGGCAAATGGTCGGTGGGTAGCTGGCCAACAGTGCCACACACTCATCCGCTCTGTCACATAGCGGGCCGCTGTGCATACCGAGACATAGACCGCACTTATGTCATCATCAGTCCGGCTTTGGCTGCCATAGCGATTTAGAGTTCTTCTGCGCTGTTTCCTAATAGTCGGTAAAAATGTCTTAACATTATTTGACTTAATCTACTTTTAATGGTATTTTGTTGTAGCAGTATATGCCCCTGTTTTATCATTTTCAATCATTGCGTGTTTGCGCAATTGCGTTAAATAAAACATACATCAAATGGCAATGATAACTCAGGAGCTGAAAAGCAAGGCCTCATGATCAAAGATGATCGGTTACTTTTATAAAAGTAATACTTTTTCAGTTCTTTTGATATTTTTCAATTGCTTGCTATGTTGAGCTTCTTTTGTGGCACAAAAACTAAATTTGCCCCAAAAACAATTTTTTGTTTCTATGTAGGGATTGATTAGAATTTTCAAACTGAGCTTAAACTTCTAACTTTTTATTTTTTATTTAGTCTTTAGTTTTCTACTTCTACTAAATCTTCTCTGATATGCATTTGATGTGTCTCCTTAATGAATGAAACATTAAGTCTTTCTTTAAGAATCTGTTCCGTTGCTTAGGGGAACATATTCATACATCAGCCCAATCTTTCAAGTTCTAAAGTGCAATTTACAAGGCTCAACTAAACCAAATGTCATACCTTTAATTTAGCAAAAAGTTATGTACAAGTCTATTATTCTAGTAATCGCAGGAGCGGGAAGGTTTCATGGGGTGCTACATACTGCACTGCAGGACACCGCTTTATAGGTCTTAAAATTCTCCCTTCTCTGTGCAGCCTTCATTCTAAATAATACAGTGCTAAATATGTCACATTTTTAAAGTGCTTCTGGCATGCAAATGATCCCTTTTTCTTGGAGAAATGCTTTTAAATAAGATGTGTGCTCACTTTTTGGAAATTCTTAAGTACATTAAATTTCATTGTCGCATAGAATCATGCAGAGTGAACTGTTCGTATGGATTACTTTATCTGTCTACGACTGAATAGTTACTGTGCATACTATATCACTATGTATATATGTGTGTGTATATATGTGTGTATGTATTTATATATATGTGTGTATGTATGTATATATATATATATATATATATATATATATATATGCATATGTATTATATATATACACGTGTGTGTGTATATATATATGTATATATATATATGTATATATATGTCTGTTTTATATACATAGAATATACAAAAATGTATGTATTCTTGTCTCCCCTCTATACCTGTTACTTGACATAGGAGTTCATGTTTTTTTTGAGGGGGGTGTCTTTTTTTTTTTTTGCTCTTTGAGCAACTTTTTAATTACATTTTCTTAGAGGATTTTGGTAAAGGTGATCATACCTATTGTATGGTCAATGGAACTGCACCACAAGTGTCCTTGGAATATGCATTTTTTTTTTTTATCAAACGGTTTATGCAGGATCTACATATCATAATTAATATTATAACCTGAACAAAATTTGATGTGCTGTAGTAACACCACTGATAACCGCCATATTTTTAAAAAAATTGAAAAAAAAATAAAGAAATATGTTATTGGGGGGAACTATACATAAAAGATACTATACTGGGAAAATTAACCTGGTTTGTCAGGTGCTTTGGCCTTAGACACTCAAAAAAGTTCAATCAGTAATAAACATTTTGAACAAGGTAAAACACAATGAGACATGTTGTCTGGGTAAAAACATCGGATCTGATGCTCTAAGGAGAAAAGAAGAAAACTAATCATTACTTTATAATTTTTTCATATAATTAACAAAAAATGTGTGATGGAGGAATTGCAATTATTACAAAATGCCATAGAAATATATGAAGTATGGTTCTTTTTTTTTTCTTTTGCTGTGATTACTATTTTTTGCTTCTCATTTTAAAAATGCTTAATTCTTGTGTTCCTCATTAGAGATGTGTGAAAAATTATGTGCTTATTAGCAAATTGGTATTCCTGAATATAGATCTAATTAGTTGTAGAGAAAAGGTGTTTTGTTTTCACGACTAGACACTTGGAATGTATAAAAGTTCTTAATCAGGTTTATGCCAAATAAAACTATGCTGTTTATTTTATTTATTTTTTTATATCATGGTACAAACTTTTACTGTCGCAACTCCCAACTCTAGCGATGCCAATTAAACCTGTTAGAATAACACTGACAATCAAACAATCTGGTAAGCGATTGAGTTACTCCAGTTGCTTGTAGACATGCATAGTACTAGGCTTTAGCTTGAATCCATGGCTGGATTCCCCATGAGGCAGACAAGACGTGTGCTACATTTCAAGACATCCCCTGGGAGACAAAAAAAAGATCTTCCTATTTCCCATAAGACTTTAGTTATGTTAGGAAAAAAAATGGGCTGATCTATTTAACGTATGCGACGTTGGTTTATTGATAAAAATATAAGTTAGAAAAACATATTCAGAAGAAGTGACTTTAAGAAGTGGTCCTTTTAATTATTTGCGATGATAACCGGTTTCTGGGTCTTTACAACTCTGCATTCATATATAATTCCAGAATAAAATCTGGGGATATAGTTGAACTAGCCAGACGGTACTCAAAGTCATAGCCTGAAGGGTCAAGGTAAGCTGTGAACAAGCAGAGTTAAAGGAACACTCCAATCATATCTCCTAGTCTTCTGTCTCTCCTTCCTCCACCCCCTGCTGGCCTACAGAAAACAGGAAGCACATCTAAGTATGCTTCCTGCAAATGGCCTATAGCTTCCTCACTGAAATTAATGAGAGTAGTATGTGTGCTAGCTAAACGTTGATGTACAGAACAGAAAACATAAGACAGAAGTCTCATTATTTAAACCCAATAGCATAAGAATGCATGCGCTGATTTGCATGCAGAAAAATAGATCATGGTTAGTCTGAGACAGCTAGGAAAGAAAGCAAAGTTATGAGTTCACCCACACAAAGGTGGTACATAGACAACTCTGGTGAAGGGCATGGGGTAATAGGTGATGCTATAGCCTGTTAGTCAAGTGTATGTCAGGTATGGCATGACAAATTAATTTCTGATCAACTTATCTGTGTGTGCAATATGTTCCACTTTAGAGAACAGATCCCAGAAACAGTAATAGATATAGACGTTTCCTTACGTAATTAATTGCTTACGGTACATTTTACTAAGAAGGAGCTAAGGAATTATAGGAGATAACAAAATTTTTGCAGAACCGAAGTGGCATGTATTGTGTTTTCTTTTGGTGTTCCATAGTTGTTGCCAATTTCCACAGTTTAAAAATATTAAACTATGTTACGGGTCTGGCCACTGAAATAGACTAAGTGGAAAAGTTCGTTGTTTCAGCTTTGACCTATGATATTGTTCAACTGAAGAAGAATTCTTCACCTAAGCGTGCAATCCACAAACTGGACCAGGAAACGATGGATATGAAGAGTGATTGTGACATTTTTCTCTGCAGATGGCTTTAAAGGAAATGAATCATGGTCTTATCTGTTAGCAGGACACAATTTACAAAGCTAACAGGTCACCCTCCTTTTACATCTGTTGTCAAAACGTTTCCCTAAACTTGCGTTGGCTCCCATTCTTGTTGGAGCCATATAAAACTATTTCAAGCTACTAAAATAGTGTGTGAAATTCCCAAACTGTTCATGCTAAATTTAGAAGGTAAAAGACTGAGTCTCTAGTCCTATCTTTCATCTGTCCTAACAACATCTCGTCGACAACAGCTTATCATAATCACTTTCTCCGGTAGGTCTAACTGGAACACTGAGCTTTCAAAACAAGCTGAACATCACCCATTTGTTTTCTCCATGGTTTCAATTATGAAATGAAGATACATTTAGTCCCCCAATGTCTGTTTCATTTAGTTCCCGGTAAATGCACACTTCAAATATAATTAAGGGTTAGAATTGATCATGACAAAATCAGAACCCTTCTGGGGCAATGTATCCCATTTGCCCCTGCAGATATACTTCCATCAACCCATTGACCCCTGGTTCTGCATTAAGCCAATCTCCACCCTTTCCTATAGGGAAAAAGGGACTGTTCTCAAATCACAATGCCTTTCCTACAGGACTACTTTGTGTTTTCTTAGCAGATGACAAGGAGATATCTTCATATTCAAGGGAAATGTTATTATTGGATCAGATTTAGATTTTACGGTTTAATAAAACGATACGATATGCCTTCAACTATGCTGTTATACCTACCTTATTTCCATACCTGGGAATTCTCTGGATTGACCCGGAGTCTCTGGGTGAAGCGCTGCTTCCCGGAGTCTCCCGGTCACTCTCCTCTTTCCCCAGTGCATGGGAGCTGTGTTGAGCCACGCTCACTCCCTCTGCCCAATGCTCCTCCTACTCTCAGCCAGTTTGATGCTAGCAGGTGCTAGCCACACCCTTGTTCCTAGCTATCCATCACTAACCACGCCCCTCAAAAGGCTAACTCCAGCCTTGTGTGTGGCTTCCCTGACTCTCTCAAAAGAAGATCATCTCTGGGTAGCCTAGAAGTTCCCATGTAAGCTTATTTTATGTTCTTGATGTACACACTGTGTTTTTTTTCCATTGATGTCCAAGTGGAGACACAGTGGGATGTTTAGACTTCCATCCATCTTCTCTATAAGGATGTTGCATTTGCTTTCAGCATTTACTCATATAAGGAATGTGTTGAAACACCAGCAGGAACACAACCGAGACATAAATTCAAACTGTCTGGGCTGTCCTATGCTAGTCTAATTGCCAGAAAACATATATGTAGTTTTAATATCAATGGTAACCAACTGCAAGCATAGCAGCTAAAATATTTCAGAAACATGGGACTGTTGGCAGCTATTCTTCTGCCGAGTCTGTGTCTTAACTGCAACTCTCTTAAATCCTACATTACACAGCTGAGTACCTTATAAAGCTATGTTATGGTGTTTGTAGATGAAAAAGCAAACTATATAAATATATACATTACAAAACTGTCAAAAAATAAAGCAAAATGCTGCATTTTCTAATATATTACTTAGTGTTGCCGCATTAAAAAACGGAGGCTGGTTTGATTCTCAATTGGTTAATAATGTCCATTTAAACATCATAGATTCCTTAGAATTTAATTTGGACATAAAGCCCCTTTACAGTTCTATAGCACAATTGCCTCATTAGAAATTTAGCACACATTAAAAAAATCCTTTTTTAATAATGTATGAAGAAAATCAGTCCCCACTAAGGTATTATTACTGCTTTTAAAATTAAATAATCCACAAAACAGCCATTCTATCTCCTCTGTAGGAAAAATGCTAATAATGCTTTTAAAATGGTCTTTAAAAAATCTAATTATATCATTGCAAAAGTGAAGGGACCAAAGGCCAAACGAAATTCTGCCAACATAAATCACATTTCTCCCCCCCTTATAACTTTATTTCAATGGTTTTAAACGCCTGAGATGCAGTCATTTTAATAGCGGTGCAGGAATGAGTGAGTCGTAACTTTTCCTGATCACATAACTGTCTATAAGTGTTATTAAATGCTCCAAAATAAGCGAACCCATTATGTGTCTCACACTGCATTTAACCACTATGGATTATAGTCTTTTAATCATGCGGGGACAATATGAAATAGTTTAAAGGTACACTGATAAGGTCATTGCAATGGCGGAACCACTTCTGAAAACAGCTAAGCGTCCTTTAACGCTTAACTTGCTTGACTAGTCACAACATTATATTCCCCGAAGCAGTAAGTAAGCTTGCCTTCCTCCAAAGTGTAGATGGTATGGTCCACACCAGGTAAGTTTGGCCAAATACATTGTCTTGGTCAAATATGTACATCCTATACCAATGGTAAGAAACTGCATGCGTTGCACCTAAAATTGTTCAGAAAATAAATCTTCATCAAGCAAAGAGGTTTTAGTTACATTTTAAGAAGGTGGGACATTGTTGAAAATGGGTCAGGGGTTGAAAACCTGTTTTCCTAGTGCAAAAAGAAACATTCTAGTAAGTTTTTTAGTGGTAGAATGACTTGGTCAGGGCCATCTGTAACGTGGGGCAAAAAGGGGCAGCTGCCACAGCCCAGTCATTGCTGGGTGTCCCAAACATAGCCAGTCTTTACATGAGTCCTGGTGGGTCCATGGGACACAGGCGGCAGAAATCAGGGGTCCATCCCCAGAACTTGTGTCCTCCATCCTGCCGCCTCTCTCCAGAGGCTGACTGGACTGCCTGCTGCAAGCTGAGCAGGGTTGACTGGGGAGGTGATGGATCTCCCTCTAGCCAACCCAAAATGCTCCCTCGTGAATTGTGCCAGCTATTGCCGCTGAGCCCTGGGGTATGTCATATCCTGGCACTCAGCACTGAAGCCGCGTGCAGAGCAATGGAACACTGAACTAGAGGTCTGTAGGAGTCACACTAGGGTCAGGAGGAGGGAAGACCGCACTGATTCTGAAAGTCTTCTAAGGAGTCACGGCACCAAGTGCACGAGGCCTCTGCATTGACTGCCTCCAGCCACATATACAGCACACACAGGGATACATATATATTTTATATAAATAAATACTTACATCAGGAAGGTTGGTTAGACAGGGGGCACACACTTGGCTGACCAGTCACCCACCACCAGCATGCTTGCCCTGGGTCCAATCAATATTAAAGATGGCCTAAGACTCTGTACTGAGACTCATGTACAGAACATGCCGTATGCAACACATTACCTGGTTGTAAAACCTCTCGCACGCGCACACAATGTTCATCTAAAATGAATCTCTCCTGGATAAATGGGTAATATCGAAACACAAATATTTCCATGTCGATCTTGGGGTCTCAGGAGAGAGGAACACACAAGATAGGAGCTCCGAGAGAATGACTGACAGTTCCTTAAAGGTTAATATCTGTTTTAATCTATTTCCATAACACAAGACAGGGAGAGAGAAATAATACAGTATTAAGCATAAGGTATGCGTTTGGGATTAGAGAAACAATTTCAACCATTACAGTATGAATAACTAAAGCCACTGGGAGAGATATGAGTCTAAACAAACGGTATTTAATTTCCAAGAAATGTAGCGACGCTTTAAATATTGTCCTTCATTATTAGAAGCATAAGCGGCTTCTTTGATTTATTTAAATAAAGAAAACTAACCCCTTCCTGTCCGTGATTTTTTTTCTTGCTCTGGTCAGTTTCCTGTTTTTTTTTTTGTTTTTTTTATTTAAATTATAGTGCGCCATGCTGTATTGTGCCAAGAGGGGTTGGGTCGGGGGTATATTGCAAGTTTGGAGTCTGAAGCGTGATATTGTTCACCTGTTTGTTTTTGTTATATCTTTTTCAAAGAGTCATATTAAACTAAAGAATATTCTTTTAAACCAAGATTATCTGTTGGGCAAAGGTCCAACAAGGTGCGATTTTTGCCATCATGTTGTTCTCACCTGCTTTTACTGACTTATAGAGAAAGGCGGGGAACATGGTGTGCATCTTCTTGATTGTAAACTCTATTCTAAATTCTAGTTTTCCCATTCCCCTTGAATCTATGTACTGCAAGATACAAAGCTATATAAAGGATCCTAATAAATAATATAATAATTTATTATTATCGTACTTAAGTTGTTTTATGATCTTAAGATCAATGTAAAACACAAAATCATGTTATTTCCAATTTGTTCTCATACATACCCATCATGGCTTCTTCTCAGCCCCCCCCCAGAGGATGACACATGGAAGATGTTGAAATACTGATCTTAGGGACTTGATTGTCGGGCAAAGTAATGAAACCATTAAATGTAAGGTATTAAGACCAGACAAGATGCAATTAGCTAAGAAATTACTCTGATCTCAGTGACATTTTCAAAAAATCATAATACAATGTACATCAGAGCACCAGACTGACAGGCTAATCCAGTTTTGATAGGACTGCAGTCTGCACACTACGATCCGAGAGAAGCGCCTACAGATAATACCCACAGCTGCAAGGCCCTGATATGTCCTCAACATCTTGTCACCCAGGAATTTCTGCAGGTTTAAGGGACGATAAAAATATTGAGCGGTAATGACAGGATCATCTCCTGCCCCTGGAATAAAAAAAAATAAAAAAAAGCACTAATCCCTTTTTGCCAGGTCTATGAATTTGTAATATGAATTATATAAAGTCTGGTAATTCATCTATGTTAGCTCAGATGTATTTGAGAATTGTGCTACGGACTTTTCGCTGATTTGAAACGCCGGATGAAAGAGGGACATGCTTATTTTATATGTAACTGTAAAGTAATTTACCGGGCAGAGAGGCCTTGCATGAAGCATTAAGCATGGACTGGTTATCCAGTAGTAGTTACACAGTTCAGTTCATTGATTACAAGCTGAACTTCAAAGAATACTAATGGGTTCTTTCATGTTTCTCCCTGCGGTGGATAATGGTGTTCTAGCATATCTCCTAGGTGGTCCTCTTTGGGATCCAAATCCTTCCGGCACTCTTTCTTACACTGATGTCCCTTTTTCCCCCAAGACGCTCAAGATGTTCAATGCGTATAGTACAGAGAATGTGCAATGTTAACAGATTACATGTGTAACCATCAATGGATCATAAAGCCAACCAAAGCTCAGCTCTCCAGCCACATCTCCACTTATAAACCATAAAGATAAAACACCCATGTAACTCTTACCTTACTTCCAGGTTTTATTAGGTGCTAAGTATTTTTTTTTAAAGCAAAATGTATTCTCTATATCTTTTGATAATAAGTATTCAGTAAGATTAGCAATACTGCTCTAAAAATCACGTACTGGTGGCCAACTGGTGATCTATGATGCCCCGGTGTTCAGAAAGCTTAGGAGACAAAGCAGATCTGTCACTTTTCTCAAATCCTATGAATTAAATAAACATATCTAATAGTAATTTATATCTATTTGAAACCCATCATGTGTCTTAGGATCTGCATGATGGACATGTAAAAATGTTTATAGATTAAAAGAAGTCATGTTTAGATGCTCTACTGTGAGACCTCTTCTCCCGAGGTATGGTATCAAATGGGTGGTCCATATGGAGACGTCCCAACAAATAATGTTTATTTCAGAGTTATCATATGAGCAGCCATCTGTTGTATTGTTCATAATTAAAACCAATACCCCACTTCACCCCATACATTACCATTGGTCCAAACATCCTTCTGTTTTAATTCTTCATCTCTGTACATATTTGTTTTTCATCGCCATTGTATTGGAAACTGTCAAATGGGTCCTCTAAACTGCTGTCTTTTTATAATTCTGATTGTTCTCTATTATTACTACTTTAATGAATTTAATGAAATCAGTATATAATTACACGCTACATTTCTTTATGTTCCTGAGAAACACCCGCTCCCATTCGGTTTCTCATAGAAAGCTTACGCATTTTACATGAGTATAAGGCTTTTTTTCAGATACTATAGAATACACTCCCCAGTCACATATTGTCCCATTTAATAATTCATTTGAAGTATCCATGGCAACATCAGATATCCAGCAATTTGTGTTCTAAAGCGGAGGACCAAACACTTTCTTAATTCCGATGGCAGGATCCTATAGAAAACAGAAGTGGGTAGCTTACCACACGTGCAACTAATGCTCAGGTTACTGTAAGCTTTATTTTGTTTAATACATTTTTTTTTCCTCTTGTGTCATAAAGTTAGTCAGAGATCTGTACGAGGGTCCTCAAAAGAGTAGTGTTCTGGAATCTGTTTGGGCCACTCTCCCAGCTTAGGAGTCACAGCCCCAAGTGATCCTATGACCACTGGGACCATCTTGGCCTTCCACATCTTCTCTAGTTCTTCTTTCAGGCCCTGGTACTTCTCTATCTTCTCATACTAATTTGTCCTGATGTTGCTGTCACCTGGCACCACCACATCTATCCCCACCACTGTCTTCTGGTCCTTGTCTACCACCATGGTGTCAGGTTGATTGTCCAGTTCCTGCTTGTCAGTCTGGAAGTCCAACATCTGGAAGTCCCATGGACAAAAAAGAGAACTTGGATTATATATATATATATATATATATATACACACACTGTAAGCTGTACAATAATTAGTTTAAGAAACATTTTAGTCTTTTTTGGGGTTTCTAAGCAAAAATGTTTAATTCTAGTTTATTGAGGTTTATCTGAAAGGGCCACCTCTGGTCTTTGAACGCTTTATTTCACATTTAAGAATAGTTTAATATTTATTATGGATATTGAATAGTTCCTTTCTGCTATAGTATGGCAGAGTGCCTGCTTTACAGATGTATATTCAATATACATTATACACAGTGTGTAAGAATGTGCAGGGCTCTGTACTTACATGTGTACAGCTGAGTGAACACTAATGTCAGACATTGCACACTTCCATTTAATTCACAGCTGGGTGTGTTATAGTGTGCCGTATGTGGCATCATACAGAATATATATAATCTCCTAGAAGGCGGATCCAATATGCTTTTCTATATGCTTATTCTCTGTTCTGGAACAAAAAGGGTTCAGGGATGGACGAGATTACTAGTGGAGTGATGGACAGTAATAGTTCTACTTTTTGTATCTATTTTGTTTTATTGACCTGGGCGCCCCTAGGTATAACTAAATCATTAAAATCAATGTTTGGGGAGGCATTAGAAGGCACTGGCATTCTGTGAAATGGTTGGCGCATGAGTTGATCAAGTAAGGTTGTGGATCTTTTTTTTATTTTTTTTTAATTAATAAAAAGTAGATTAATTAAACAATAATACATTTTCTACCACTCATGCTAATGCTATGCACTGTAATATGTATGTGTGTATATATATATATATATATATATATATATATATATGTACTACTTTCTGGAGTGCTTTATCTGTCTCTTAAGTATTATAAATCAGTTACAGCTTTGTACATTTTTTAACTCAGGTTTTTTTTTTTCCTCTAAGCACAAAAATAAAATGTGATAATGCAAAATGAGAAATTTCAAATATATGCTCCAAAAATAGAGAATGATTTCTGGTTTTATGCAGCCTGTCAAGTTTTGGAAAGAAATGTATTTTGACATTTGAGGAAAATGAGAGAATTACACAATATCTTAAGCAATTTTATTGATGTTTATGTAGAGTTAGAAAATTAGCTGCTGCGCTACTGAGGCTTGTGCATTTACCGCCTTAGGGATCTGTATATGCAAACACGTATAAAATATTCCCAAATTATTACCCGACCTTGACAAAGACTACCTGAACCAATCAACAACAATCAGGAGCTTAACAATAGGTGAGAGATAACTTAATAGAAGGGATTATAAATGAAGGCACTTGCTCCCATCATATGCACAATAAGGGGGCCTTTTAATATACATATTTTGCTTATTTTTAATGCAAATACCATCACATACATTTATTTAGTCTACTTTTAACTTCAAGATGTAGTATTTCTAAACATTAGAATATATACCTTATACATTTTTTGAGCGATGTATAACAAAGAAAATGTATAAATTTGAATACAGGCCAATATTAGCTTTTACAGACTTTTTTTGGAGTTTTTTTGGCATGAGAAAGTTCTACGGGCTGTCACTGAATACAGACATAGTTTTAAATACCTCTCTCTAAATATGATGCCATCTGGTGATGTTCTTTTGGCCTCCAGCTCCCAACTGTCTATGGCAAAATGAAAGTCAGAGATAGTGTCACCTGTTCTAGAGAACTTTGAGCAGGAGAACAAGGGACACGTACCTCTTTCATGTCTGTTTAGTTTGACTCTAACTCATTCTACTGAAATCTATTTTCAAGAGAGATCAAACACTCACTCGGAATATAGGTCCCCTAACTTCTGAGATTAAAGATCTCCCACCGGTCCATGGAGGCATCCCTCATTTCAACATTTCAAACTTAATTTCACAGCAACGCAGCTTGATATCCACAAATCCTGACATAATTTATTATGTAACATCCTAAAAATGTCTCAAAGGCCAGATAGAAGGAGAGAAGAGGGACTATTTTATGTCAAGTCTTAAAAATTATTAATCAGTGTAATAATTTGACATTTATATATTTTTTTACTTGCATAACTATAAAGATCATCCAAAGATGTAAAAACATTACAAAAGAAAATTTTAATTTAGTTTAATTTAGTTTAATTAGTTTAATTTAGTTTAATTTTCATAAGTCAGGAACTCTTCTATAATGAGAGTTAAGCTTCTGCCGCTTGTCTACATGTTGAAAGTCAAATTAGCAAAGATTTGACAATATTATAAAATAGCAATAATATTAACCATGATACAAGCGCAGTCCTCTCCAGAAATTATAGATACTGGTGGAATAAGGTTTACTATTTATTTAATTACTTAACCCAACTTAACCCATACTATACAGTCCCTTCTGTTTAAGAATCTAAGGGCTGTTGTGGATAGCCCACCGGAAATATATTTTAGGGTATTGAAAAGAATCCCTGGAATTATCAGCTTGAGTGAATCAAAACCACAAAGCGTTTCATGGTAATTGGCAAGTAAACTTTTTGACAATAAGACAAGCATCCATTTGTGGTCCCACATTTCCTCTTCCATGCAGAAATCCATGCTGGGAACTCATTGTGACACGTCCATGTGTTATAAGCATCATAAGCATACCTGGGTACTTTGTGGATTCGGCAACCTGAAGACCCCCTTGCAGCATGCAGGGGGTCCTGCTGACAAGACCCGGGGAAGTGGTGCCTCAACCAGAGTCTCCGGGCGACACCAGTACAGTTTGCAGTTTTATTATTACTACTATTATTATTACGCTTTCCCTTCTGCCTGCTTACTGGAAAACTTAATAGATTATATATATATATATATATATATTACCTTGATGTGTTCTGAGAACTACTGTATCATTTTACAAGATGTCAAACATGATAACCAGATGTCCCCGTTTTCACCGAACAATCCACAGTGTTTCTTGACCTCCACTTAAGTCTAAAGGTGAAGTATATTTCAATATTGTTGAATTATATTATTTGAAATATGTATTTATCATAATCAGTGTAATCCATGCCATATTATTTTGGAATAGCACCTTATATAATATATTAACCCCTTAATGACAAAGCCCGTACATGCACGGGCTCAAAATGCATTGTTTTCAATGGGTTTAGGGACCGCCCATTGTTCTTAAGGGGTTAAAGATAAGAAGCATGATAAAAATTTCCAAACTAAATTTACATCTTTAACTCTTTGTGAAAACGGCAGGTCAGCTTAACATTGGGTCCTCACAGTGCATCAGTTGTTTTGTTCTCTTAAGAATGTGGAATGTGGGCATCCTCTAGAATTGTATAGACATCTTTAAGGAAGTATGATGTATTTTCAAGTACAAGGCTATTTCAGGTGAGAGCAGAATCCCATGTGTTTGTTTCACAGTCTCCTTGACCTTTTTTTTTTGTTAGACTGTTTTGTTATGGTTAATGAATTACTTTTCATATCCGCTAAGATAAATAGAACCTAAGAGCGAGGCAGCAGCACTTGAGGGACCTTTGACAGTGAAACACAGCCTTCTGCCTCATTACAGAACTAGCAGTCTGCAGGAGGTCTGACATTAAAAGGGACATCACGTCACCAAACTGGCTCCTCAAACCGAGATGATTGTAGCTTCCCTCTAAAAGTGATGGTTAGGGAGAGGGAAAAGCAAAACCGAATGTGGTCTGAATATTTCATGTAAATGCAAGCAGCCACTTACTGGTTGTTCTCCGTTGATTGATGCCGGAGAGCCTCTAACGCCTCGGTATTGAAGATATTTCACTGCACTTCTCAGTAGTCAATGATTGTATGAGGAGATGTGGCTATTAAAGGAATATAGCTGTGTTTAGCTGGAGAGCTCTTGATTACCACTGATGTTAAACTAGACCATGAGAGCAGAATCACAAATGGCTTTCTTCTAAGAGGAGGGGGTCTGAATTGTAGAGTTGCAGAAGTTAAAAAAAAAAAAAAAAAAAGAGAGTTTATTATTTTGTTCAAGCAGGTTTTGAGGCATTTGGGCAGCTTTTTCTACTGTTCGCTGCTCCAGAAAAAAATTGAAATAAGAATTTGACCATGGAACAGAAGCAGAAGACAAGACCAAATGATTATGGTTTGAGTCTTTAAACTGGGAATAAGGGCAGAAAAGATGGTCCAAATGGTTCTTATCTCCCTTCAAATTCTATGTATGTAAAAGTAAGAGTTTCTTTCTCTTCCAAGAGCATTAGCATTCAAGTGTCAATTTCTAGAAAGTGAAGACAAATTATGTCGCTTAAAGGAAAAGCTGAGCTAGATGTTTCTCCTACTCTTTCTTTGTGGATTAAATACAGTGGCACTGACTGGCATGTAGCGTACATGTGTACAAATGTGTTCGGAACCACGTTGCTTGTAATTAATTTTCGACAAACTCCGTTGTTTTAGCACCTATGAGTCGGCTTGAACTAACTGAAGTGAAGCATTTTGAACTTTTTTTCACAGTGCCCTACAGTCAGTGGTAAGGTTTTGTTACTTGTTAGGTGAAAAATCCTAGAATTACTCATTATGAAGTCTTTCAATTTCTTGGGAACATGCATAACACCATATAACTGTATCATACTTTAAAAGGCTTTGATAAATACTTATAGTTTGGCTTGTGGAAAGTCATGACGGGTACATTTGGTGGCAGCCGAAGACCATTAGGCCCATCTGGCCATATTTTGTTACTTGCAGTAAAACCAAAACCTATGCCTTTCCACGAATCTCACTTGGTTAATCTCATCCAATATCTTTTCCATTGGTCACTATATTGTCACTATTGTACACTGTTTACAAGGTGAAGCTATTGAGCGGAAAGGTCCCACTGGTTGGTGGAAAAACAGCATCACACATTATTATATCTAAATGTATTAAAGGTAGTTCCAGTCGCACTACTTTCACCCTCCTCCCACACGCTCAGGCTCTCTGTGTATGTCTCTTGTTTCCAATCTAAAAAAAAAAATAAGTCTTGGAAAATGTCACATGTTTGACCTTGGCACTTTCCAATATTAATGGCACAAATAAAAAAAATTGAATAGAAATACGGCAATAACAAACAACTCGTGCATGCCTGGCTTGTACAAGTCATCAGTAAGAGATGTCATTAGTACCATCTACAAAAGGTCCACCAGTGCGTCAAGAAGCCTTGCTAACCCCCAAGACCTGGGGTGCAGGAGTCTGCATGATGCCCCTGTGTAGCGTCACAGTTCCGCTGATTGTTAAGTTTACGTCGCAAATATGATGTGCTAAACGGGGCCCAATTTTCTTAAAGCACAGGAAAGACATATTTTCAGCTTTTTGTAGAAAGTGTGCTTCACTTATCATATGCAGTGACATTTAGTTAAATAAGAGGCCCCTTATTATAGGCCATGTCAGCTGTTGAAGGGCTTGTCAATAGATTTTATGAATTTTAACTAACTGGAAGCCCATGGTTACTTTTTGGAAGGCTGCACGTTGGTAATAATTACTACGCAGTCTTACTCTTTGTTAAGGTTACGTATGTTCATTTATAGTAAGATAATCCCTTGTCAATTTGAAACGCTGCTGTCAAAGGCATAAGATCCTACTTTCCATCACAAAAGGCTTAAATTGCCCTAATTGTTCAATTTAACTATTTATTTCTTTAGCTTACTGATGGGTAAAGACATTTTGGGAAGGTTGGTCCTGCAGTTCATGAACTGTCTCCCTCCTACATCTCCTGTGCAAGGACACGCTACATACTCATGTATCGGAGCTAATGTTTTCAAGCTGCATCAAGACAGATAGGAGACATTCACTGAGGTTTTTATCTCCACCGTATAGATCAATTTTCGAATGCTGTATTCACTGACTGAGTACAAAACCAATTTTATCTTCTGCATTGATGTGTGAACTTTATCAAAGGGGAGAACATTTCTTCTCTCCGCCGCCTGGTCTTGTGCGGTGATCATTTAGGCGTGATCCTGTAAATATACATATTTAGAGCTCTTTAAACTATGCTTTTTTTTCTGGCGACCTTGAAGTGGCAGCAGTTGATTCTTCCGGGATATTTAACTGCAAAGTATGCCTTGGTAATGATTGGTGGGTGGGAGATGCCAATCACAAAACAAGAAATGATCGGGCCGATGCTCGATTTAATAGCACATATCTTTAATGGAGCAGCACCTAGCATTCCATCTGAATTCTGCAACATGGAAGTTTAACCCTTTACTTCCTCGAAGAAACAGATACAGTTCTCAAAACGTACCTGGTACTTACAATGCTTTTCAAACCCATAAAACATATAAAATAGCAAAATAAAATATACCCTGAATAATAAGTTTTAATTAATCGCCTTCAGAAATGTATATGCAGTAAATATAATCAAATATTCTTGTAACCCAAAGAAATGTGGTGTCTGCTTAGGATGGGTTGCCATATAATTCCATTCCACACATTACAATAAAGATGAAGCTTTTGCCATTTATACTTGTTTTCCCCTCCTTCATAAGTATTCCTTTTAGCGTGTGATTTAGTCATTGACACCTGTGATTGACATTAGTCATTGACAGAATTATCCTGAAATGTGTGGCCCCTGAGAACCAGAATTAAAGATACTGCTAGGGGGTTGCAAACGGACCTAAGTCTTTTGGGGAAAGTCCAAAGTCTGAGAACGGTTTTATGTATCCTATAAAGAGGCACGTTTGTAATATGTGTAAGAGTGTGTGTTTTAGTGGATTAAATGTAGATGGGATTGTGTATAACTCCGTACATATACACAGGATGGGTTGTTAAAGTCCTGTTGAAGCTAGTATGGGATAAAGTTCCAGATCTTGCATGAGCCTAGCAATGCCCTGAATGCTAGTCTGTGAAATACCCCAGAAGCAGAAAGGCATGCTGGGAAGTGGAAGTAGTGATGCAGGCGCATGAGCTTCCATAAGGTGGAGGGGAGCACGGAGCAGGCGCATGGAGGGTACGGAACTGTATGGAGATGTGTAGCAATCAATTATGCTTACGAGGGGGTCTACAAACTGATCACTATGGATTATAAAGGGGAAACCCCAGCGAGACCTCCAAATTTCAGGAGATTTCTTACAACTCTCTTTACTGATCTACCTATGCGTTATCCCTTCCTAATATTTAAATTAAATGTGAAATGTTTTTAATGTTTACAATATAAATATATAATAAAAATCTGAAATAAATCTATATTATATAAATATAATCTAAATATAATGTATGCGTATGTTTATAATATATAATGAAAAAAATGAAACGCTGTTATGAAATGTTCAACTCTCCTACAAACCCCTCTTTAGTGAATAAACCCATCTAGAGCTTTTGGGGCATTCCCAGGTCATTAAATATTTGAATCACAGCGGGAATTCCACTTACCATACTTAGTACCAATGGTGTAAGTGCACAAAACAAAACAAAAACATTTTTCATGAAAAAGTTAGACAAGACTACCTTTTATGCATCATAAAGGAAGCATTTTCCATGTTATAACCATGCTGCTTTTAGTAATATACGAAAAATCCTTGTAAGGATATATGGAATAGAACCATTTAAATACTAATTAAAACATTTAAGGAAGCTTCCAGTAGTGAGATGAATTGCAATAGATATTTTGGACTTTGTGTAGCTAAGTAAATATATTTCTCCAGCTTTGCTCTATAATTTATAAGGTTATAATGAGGTTTTATTCGTCGTGTGCATTTTATCACTAAAATCCTTCAGTTGACTCGGTTTTCAGAGATATGAACATAAGCAGAATTAATGCATTACTTGTGTATGTGATTTTCAGAATCAACAATAGGTGGTTCATTCTGAAGGACAAGGTATTGGATTTAGTCAATACTTGTAGCATTGAGAAGGTATTCTTATGATGAAAATAATAATATAAATAATAATAAAATAATATTATGAGGTATTATCATCATGTTAAATATTATCATCTGTAAAAGCACCAGCACTATATATAAATCAATATAATGTAATACTAATGATAATCCAGGCAATGAGTAATATCTTGCAAGCCAAAGGTTGATAAGAGCAGTGTTGAGAAAATTCCAAAAGCCAGGATTTTTACTTACGGTATCTAATGTTTTTTCCCCCATTTCAGCTTTTCTTGTATGCCAGGACATATGAGACAGAAGTGTGCCACAATGGCAAACATTTTAAAATAATAAAATAAAGATTATTTATGAAATATTCTATTTGACCGTGTTGTGGAAACCTACCTGTCTTGTTTCCAGAAGAAACTCAAAGTTCTAAATCATCCTATAGATCTATGAAGGTTACCATACATGAGTTTGAAGATATCTGGCACTGCTTCTCCATCATGGACTGAGAGAGGAGATACACTGAGGACAGGGGTAACTGAGGACAGGTTGCTAGGGGTGTTCAATATGCAATTGAAGGAAAGTGTGGACAATGAAAAAAGCAGCAACATTTTAGAATTTCCCCAGTTTTAAGACTAGTAATGATCTAGAGATCAATCTTTTAACATAATCTTTAGCATTACGTTGACCAGGTGGTCTGTATAAGAATATTAACCATTTGACTGGGCTTGGTGGTGACTGGGTATGCCATTAAGCTTGGTGGATACCTAGCCCTGGAAGAACAAATAATGGAACATCACCGCCAGACGGTACATCCAGGGACAAACACGTGTGCATAATAGTGGTCATGAAATATGCTAGTGTATTGTCATTTGACTGGGTCTTTGTCCAATCTGCCAACTGGTCCAATGTTTTTGTTATCAGTGCCTACATGACCCTAACGACCCCACGACGCCTAAAGATATCTAATAAGGAAAGGATTTGTGTTTCTGTCCCCAAAAGTATACAGCTAGTCCTCATTTTACATCAACTCAACTTGCATTGATTCACACTTAGACAATGTCTCTATTGATCATGGCAGGTTCTGACATATGTTATGTTGCCGTCTCATTTCACATTTCTGGCCTCTAAATATTATACTGCCCCATGTTCCCTTCCATTTAACAACAACTTTCTACTTTGCTACTATGACCAAGATCGATCTATCTACCAATATGTCTTTATTTATGTACCCAACATACTTTACGTCAATATTTATTTCTCTAGAACCTAAATGACATGTTTCAAGACCACTTGTGTGTCCATCTAGCCAACCAAGTATGGTTTGCTATCTAATTTACTCCATGTTGAACATGATATAATATTACACACTGTGGGCACTTTTTCTTGCAGGAACCCAGTAACAAAGGGTTAAAGAGCTTAGAATCTGCATAATACCTAATACTTTTTCCTCGCCATTGAATCCCAGCAGGCCAACAAGGCCTCCTCTATTTCTCTGTAATCCAGGCGGAGGTTCTACTCAATATTAACAGTAATTTGCTTTGTTTTTTTTTTAATGTATAATTCATCAATTACATGTCAGCCATCAAACAGAGCCGTTCCTCTGTCATATAATACAAAAAATGCATGAAATTTACCTCTGGTGGATATAAAACAGGATATTGTCTTACATGATAAATTGAATTAAGAAAAAAAAAATATCGGTAACCGATGCAGAATACAGAGTAAACAGCAATACAATATCTAAATAGAAAAAAAAACTCATGTAATAATATTGGATAAAGAAATTCTACGAGGACGGCATGCATGGGTATAAGCGCATTTCATATCTTTAAGCTAATATGTGTATAGCGTATTCTTTTTCTGAATTTTTATATTTTATTTGTGAGCAAATGATACATACATATAAATATAATATATATACAATATATATACATATTAGGAACCTAATATAAACGTATATTATATAAGTTCTAATATATATATATTTTTATATATATTTATATTATTTGAAACCCTATTATGCATTCAATTAATATCTATGGGAAACCTCAATGCATGTATAGAGTAAAAATATATTTTAATTCTAACAAAATTTTGTTTCTAAATATAATTTCCAAGTGCCGTTTCCATATCTGAATGGTTTAAGGTTTTTTTTTTATTTTTTTATAATTTATACGGTTTGTAGAGAACAGGGCATATGCCAGTATAGATGGTGATGTGACTAAACCAGAAAATAATTTCTCAATTCTTCACCCAAAACTTTCTTTACGGATTAAGAAGTTTCTTCTGCTTCCTAAAGGTACGTCCGTAGCTTGCTGACCATCACAAAATACAGACGCACTTACGATTCAGTTGCTAGAGCCTAATTTTATTCTAATAGAGGCTGTATAATGGAACAGTGACTAATAGAGTCGCGGGTGGGGGGTGAGCGGAGAGACACAGGCTGGGCTAATGTGAATAAAAAATTCAGCTGTCACATCCTCACTTTTCTAATTCAGTAGTCTAAATAATTTATTTGACACTTTAGCACAAAATGACCTTTCTCTGGGAAAAAAAAAAGGAAAAAAATTACAGTTTTAAACTTTTAGCAACTGCTACCCACCAGGATGATTGCTGGAGAAGTTCTGCATTTTGCCCTAATGTCAAGGTTAATTCTGCAATATTCCAGAAATAGTTTCTAAACCCATTGTATTTTTAAAAATGTATTAATGTATGTGTTTATATGTTTGTATATCTCCATATATACATAGATCTGCATATATATATATATATATATACATATTATATATCAATTTAATTGTTGTTAAATATATATATATATATATATAAATAAATAAATGTATAATGTGTATATATATATATATATATATATACATATATATATATATACATACATATTATATATCAATTTAATTGTTGTTCACCTGCTTTATGGAATGTATTTTATAGAATTCTTCGCGCTTATTACAATGGATGGATTTATTATGGGGGCTGTACTCGGACTCCCCATCAGGACCGACCTTGAACAGGGGTACCTCTTGCTTAGAAGAAGAATCTCTTATCTCCCCAACCAGCCCATTAGGTAGTGGCGCTGGGTTGCCTGGCCGCCCAATAATGCAATTTCCCCCCAGTAATATGTCACGGTTCTGCCGCCCAAGATCTGCCTTTAGAATGTGTCGCTGGCTTTCCTAAGGCTGGATCCCTCATCTACATTATTATTGTATATATTATGTATGTATTAACATACTGCAGCATTGTAATTTTTATCCCCACATAACAAGTGTTGTTGTTGCTGCAATAAAATGACGGTGCTCTAGTGGCCAACTCCCCGCTGAGATGTTTAATTAGAACTCATGCTGTTTTAGGTAATCCATTTGACTATAGTAATCATTTGTATGTTCCCATTTTTACAAAATTCTAAATCACAGACTTTAACAATCTGATAAAGTCTAAAATATCAAGAGTGCGATGCAATGATGTAATTAGGCCCAGTCCTAGGGCGGCAGGTCCAGGAGGGCGGCAGTTCCTCCACTACAAAACCAGAGGGGGCAGATAACCCTCTTGGACGATCAGCCCCGATGTGCCACTGATGAATGGGCCAGTTACAATGGAGATTCCGGATCTGCCCAACCAGCTCATTTCGATATACTGCTTCAAAAGGCACTTAGCACCTTCAAACCATGGGGGGGCTGACATATGAGGTCATATCCCGGCACTCCGCAGAGAGGGTAGTGGATGGTGCCATATCATACCTGCCATCAAAAGAAGGGACACTTATGTTTTAAGGGTTGTAGTTAGAGATGTTCCTCTGGGACAAGGCTTTTTCGAACCTTTATTGCGATTCTTCATAGCTATTTATGTAACTGGGTAAGACATTTAGAAGAAGAAGACGGATTTTATTCACACAATTCAATTTCTAAACACGTTTTTGTTCTACACCCATTTATTTGGCTTTTATGGCGGAAGAACACTGGGATACAATCACTCCCAACAAACATTTTGAGATGGTAGACAAGAGGGACATCAAGGGAGTAAAAAAGTGTCAAGGGGAGCTTGAGGCCTTAAGAGGGACACTTTGGGGGGGGGTATATTATTGTTATAGAGAGTAATATAGATGGGCAGTTTTTTTATAACACAGACCAGTTAAGACGATACGATCATATAAACAATAGATTAATACATCACTTGGTTTTGGGGCCCCCAGTAAAGCTTGGGGAAAACGTCTATGGTTGGAGTGAAATGTTTAGCAGAATATGGTCTCACAATAACGATTTTTGTTAAATGAATACGTGTAATTTGTTTACATTGAAATCCTTTGCTTTTGTGATGCCTGCCCTAATCTTTTCACTTAAGACGGGTCATTGAAAGCAGCCCTTAGTTACCTTATTTTTTATAGCGTTAAGTTGCTCTTGCGTTGGATGATCTACACAGGAGGCTCAACCCATTGATCGTCTTTTCCCCACTATTCACCACTAATATACTGTTCCCGGTTACATCCGTGACACCATCTGAAAAGGGGTTAAATCTCTACCTAAAATCCACAATGTCTACATAGCAACAAATCCCAGGGCAAAAGGAAGCCACATTATATTTTTTTTCTCCCTCTTGTTAATAAGCCAGGAAATCCACCCGTTCATTGACAAAACTGTCAGAAAGAAATAGGGAAGATTGGCACCAGAAAGAGGACAATCTACTGAGGGCTGATACGCACTGTCATCAAGAATTTGGGTGAAGACAGAGGCTTTCTGTTCTTTCCCTCCCAGAAAATAGAGGCTAAGGAAGGAGAGGTGAAAACTGACTTTGGAGTCCAAAAAAAAATTTAAGGGGAGGTTGGGGGTTTTTTTTGTTGAAAAGGTGGAACCCATCAAAGGGGATTAATTGAATTCTGATGAACTGGCCGCATTCCCATAACGCGGTGAGAAGCTGCTTTGAGCTTACCCACACCATTCACCTTCTAATAACAAAAAAAAAGGCTCCCTATATAAAATGCAGGTTCAGCTCCGGGACACTTAATAGGATTAGGAATAATTTCTACAAATTTCCAAAAACACTGATCACATGGGAGGACTTAGAATCTGCTGATCATTTCTGTATAGCTGGGAGATCAAAGGAAGGGAGGCTGGATAGGAGAACTCTAGTTTGACCCCGGTTCTGCTTTTATTTTAGTGAAAGGGTTAAGCTTCTTTAAGGTCACCATAAAGAAGCAAAGTGGTGTGACTAAAGGCAGCTCTGGGGATCTGGAGAACACAGTATGAGAGGAAAAGAATAACACGTATTGTGATTGCTGGAAATGGCAATGTTAGTCTAAAAAGGTCTTATCAGAATTTAACCACTTCAACACCAAAAGACAAGGAGACATTTTTTGTGATATAACTTTGGAGAGAAAATGAGAAAATGCCCAATGCTAATTATTTTAAATATAGTTTAAGTGATTTAAACAGTTTTATATATATATATATATATATATATATATCTCATGATCATAAGTAGTAATAATGCATATTATTGTATTATTTGTATTAATTTAATTTTATCCTTATATTTGTAGGACAGCATGTTGGCTCCAAGTTTTTTTTTTCTTTTCGATTTAGAAATCAAGGTTATAATTTTTTTAAAATTTGTCGTACATTGCTTTTCGTTTTAATACATTATTAATTATACTTTGTTAACAATCTGTTCATTAGTCTTCCTGGAAACTGGAATTCCAAATAATTTGCTCGTAAATTTTTATTACATACTGTTCTGAATCTTGTTTGCTCTTTTCTTTTGTGAATAGCCAAGATTTTTAAATCTTGAATGTATATATGCTTATTGTTTGGTTTTCCCTTTAATGATTTCAACGCATGCCATTTAAGTGAATACAATTTTCCGCCCTTCATATACAGTATTGCAGGCGTGTTGGCAAAAAAGTTTACTACTAACTAAAAAAAAAAATATAACCTAAACGTTCCAAAAGAACTACCTTCCAAATACCCCATTTTAATTGTTACCGTCTCAGTTTTGGGGCACTATCATACTCTAATCATACACTATCATACACTAATCACACTGTTCCATTTTGGTAGGCAACGAGGATTATAGGGAGAATTTTGAACCTCGGGCCTTAGTTGCAGCTCTCACGTGTCCCCCTCCCAATGTATCGAAGAAGAGCGCCACAATTCAATGTCGTATCCTTGCTCTCTGCTCCAGCAAAGGTGTCCCGCTTTGGCTACCTAAAATGTTGGGTTATGTCACACTATAAGACTGTTTTTTAAATTCTTATTTAGATGGAAACTGTCACTTTGCAGATTATTATAATTCTTACACATATACATCACGTTTACTTTTCACTTAAATCTTAATACAAAATAACCTCCGTTATATGCTCATATGTGTGATGGCTGCCATCATGCAAGTAGAAACCAGGAAGCAGATTACAGTCTCCTGCTTGGGTTGACTGCAGGATTCCAACTGGGGAATCATAGGAAATGGATACAAATTTGCATGAAATTCCCTGGAGACATGTAAATAGCTGAGAACTCGGTATCTACCATACCTCCAAATGGTCGTGGTTAGGTATGACTGGTGACGGGACTCACCTAAATTGAACAATTGAATTCTAAATATTTTTCCACTCTGTATATAAATTATTGTGATGTAAAGGTTTTATATGACTGTAATACACTCATAGCCTCTACTTTATAATTTATTCAATTATATATTCTTCTGCTTTATACAATCAGTAAACATGATGTAAGAACTCAGAATCAAAACATCCGGTCTTCCTATAGAAAAGGAACATCAGAGGAGGAATGCAGGACAGCGGGTCCCACCTTTGGGTCCCATAGAGGGACAGGCCCTCTTAAAGAGGGACACTTGAGGGGTATGCTTTAAACATCTAAAAATATAACATTTTAAACATTTTTATAATATAATTTTCTATTCTTTTGTCACCATTGTGTTTCTTACAGACCCATTAAGAAACACATTGTTCTGGGGATGACATTATGACTGACAGGGGATTAGCCTTCACTAGTTTTGTTGTTATAACAACATAATAGTCTAATAATTTTTTTTTACATTACAAATCTTTTTTTTTTTTATTTTTTTTTTTTTTTTTAAATCTTCCTCATCTTCTTACCTGGATGAACTAGGTTATTATTTTTGCAGTAAGCCTAGTGAAAACAGTAAATCAATGTCTAGATCAGGCGTCTCAATTTCTGTACATCTATTTTGGTAACCATTATCTACTGTTTAGATTTTTACTGTCACTTTGGCTTGCCTACAAGGTGTCCTCCTTGGAGGGACATCATTGAGATCCTTGATGTCCTCTTTTCTAGGAACTCAAAATGTTTGCTGGGTATGGGGATATCACAGTGTTCTACAGCCAGAACATTTCTAATAATGCGCATGGAGACAGCAGAAAAGATTGTGAAAGCAAAATGCATGACTCAACTACATAACTAATAATCATGGTACATCATGGTTAAAATAGAAGTCTTGGTGAAGCTCCTTGACATCTATAACATGAAATATCCTTTGGCGCGCTTTTTATTGGAATTGTTAGGACTGTTGATCTCCTCGATGTTTTTATGGACAAATGTATGGAGTCCTGTATGGGCCAATATATTGTATGGGCAAACGTTTTATTGATACATTACAAAAATATTGTTATAAATAGTAGACCCAGCACAGAGTGACAGATACTCATATACTCAATGCCAAAAAAAAAACCCAAAACATATTCAAAATGGCTCATTGACAAATTTACTAGTTTTCATTTATTCCTTGATAAGAATCTGTGGCTTTCTCCAAATCCTACATGATGTTGTTCAGTGTACCAATAAACCCACGTAAGGGTGTTTAAGAGCAGGACCCTCTTTACCTAGGTTTGTCTTAGTCGGTCAATTTTAGTTTTGTCAGACCCCTTGAATATATGTATTTTAAGAAGTGCTGCGTACATTTGCGTAAATAAGGGATAATATTTATAAGACAGGAAGTGTATTTGTATTAGCAACCCACATGAACCCACTATCTTTATGTGTATATTGTGGAGCTCCCTATCTTCCCGTTAAATAACTCGATTTAACTCGAGAAATAACTAGTTTTGCCAACTTTTGCCACAATTATTTTGTCCAAGGTTAAATGATCCTTTACTCATTTCTAAAACAATCCCACCTATTTAATTGGCCACCACAGAGCACAGATCTAGGTTAGGGGAGATCTCCTCAACCGGCCTATGTGCCCTACAGCTGGCAAATACGGCAGTAGGGCAGCTACCTGGGACTGTGCACAAAAATCTACCTGTGAAAGTCGGGACTGTTGGGATGTATGCGATAGGTAGCCTAGACTCATTTCGTTAAGGTAAAAGCTGTGAAGGTAAGAGTTTCCCTTTAAATATGCAAAGCGACAGTGCAATTGGTCACACTAAGAAGCTAGACATATGATAAAGCAATATTTGTATTCTCTTTGAAACACACAAATAGAATGTCCATGTCCGCATTGTGTTAATTTTAAAAAGGTTTTGTTTCTCTCTTGGTGGACATTGACAAAAAAGATGGAATACATTTGGCACGACCGTTTTACGGTGCAGACACGTACTTCACTGTTCTGGTGCATCAGGGGTTAAAGGTCAAAGAAATAGAAGAGCATAGAAACATATTAAAGATAAAGAATGTGATTAGCGTAGTTGCAGCCGCAAGGTTGTGTGTTTTGCCGGCCGCGGTACATAAATATGCCATTAGTCGAGACGTACAATTTCTGGTGAACGGGGGAACGTATTTACTTAAGTGCAGAGAATGCTTCAGAAAATAGTGGTTTTCAGCTTCCGCCACCTTTTGCATTGCTAGTTTCAGTATTATCCGCTCTTTTTTGAGAGCGCGAAGCGACGAGGGAGGGAGGGAACGAAACTTCCAACGACCTGCAGTTTAGCGAAAATGATTGAACCATACATTAGCTGCTAAGCCACTTGCGCTTTAACCGTGTAGTCTCTAAGGGAATGTGTGACTTAACGCAGAATAAAAGCTTTGTGGGCCAGTACAATAGTGATGGGGTTAAGGAAAGAATTACAGAAATTCAGCGTTTTACGTGCAGGAAAATGCCTGTCATAGATTAAAAAGAACGGGGAGCTCTTAGTGTAATAGTGTACATTTCACAGCGAAGTAACACGAAGAAAAGACAAAAGGTACACTTTTTGATTCGCCTACTATGGTGCATTACAGAAGATTCCATTTAATTACATTTTTATCTTTACTTTCTCTTTTTCTTGAAAATCCTTTGTGTATCTGTGCTATCCGGTTGAATTAAACGGTTTATTTTTTTTAAAAAAAAAAACCTGTATTTGTCACAATTTGGTGAGCATTAAATCAGAAAGTATGAACTGCGCTGACTGCAATTGTTTGAATTGTTGAACCCGATTGTAGTTTTTAGTTGTTGTTTAGCACCCCCCCCGCCATTTTTTTTTAGACACTTTAGAATTATTCCACAATCCACTTTTTTTTTTTTTTTTTTTTATATATACATAAAGTTCAAGAAAAGAGGAATTTCAACTCATAAAAATTACTATTTAAGGTGAATTCTAGAGGAAAAAGTTCAGCAACATGACTCCAAAATAGTGGCAAACACAAGAAACAGCAAAAGAGTATTCGGCAAATACATTATAAACATTAAAATACATTTATTGGAATAATAACAAATAGGCCAGCTGTAAGTTACTCTGTATTACCTAAGTGACAAAGTAGTAACAAGACGTGTTATGATATGATAGATTCCCACCTATAGCAGATGCACCGATACAGCAATTAAAACATTTTGGAGCCAGTGCTGTGGGCAACACCTGGGACCTTCTGACAGTAGACATTTGGGGACAGCCCCTTTCTGGGTGAGTGGCTTCATAAGTAGGTGGGTCTATCTGGCAAAGTGGGTACAGCTAGTTACACATAGGGGCGGGGCTTGCTCCCGACAGTCTTAAGTAAGTGGGGGGGTAGGAGGGGAGGAGGCATGACCAGCATGGAAAGCAAGCCAGGAGACCCAGGAAAGCAGAGCTTCATCCAGAGACTCAAACCTGGAGAGATCTCATGTATGCTCTTTGCTCGAGGGTTATCACAAAAAAAATATAGAAAGCCATAAAAGCAGAGGATGCTGACTAATCATCCCCCTAAATTGCCTTACAATAAATACACACAATTGTTTATTATATGTTATCCCTGGTTTGTTCACCATGTATGTTGGGATAAAATTACAATATCTATGGGCCTCAAGTCCAGTGTGTAATAAATGCATGGTTACTCTTGCATAATGAGTCTCTAAGTGACCCCAAGTTTAAGATTTTCATGGCAACTTAGGAGACATTTGATACTTTACATAATGGTGTTACATAAAAACAACATTGATGAAGGGGATACATAGCTATAGGCGCAAGAGACACTTTGAGAATGTAAAGACCTGTGATATCACCACAGGCTTCATATATATAAAAGTAATTCTGATGAATTCTGGTTTTAAAATTGATTTTATCACCATAGCAACCTATAGGATGCCTGCTTACACCAGTTGGTATTATGAGTAGCTTGTATATCCTATTTACTAACTGTTTGCGTCAGAACCATCTGTACCATGGGCAAAATGGACAGCTGCCCAGGGCTCAAACATCATCAAGAACGCATTGATTGCCCTCCGAAGGCCTTGCTGACCCCTACATGTCAGAACACAAGCAGAGGCAGAGGAGCTCCTGGAAACGTTTGATACAAATAAGCACTACGAGCCCCACCTCAAGTGGTTTATTGCATTGGTGTTTTTGCCTGGAGTGTGAACAGTGTATCCCGCAAAAGGGTTTGTGACGGTTTCATAGGCTGCAACACCTTTTTTTGTGTCTGAAAAAAGCAACACATAATACTAAAAGTAATACAAGCATACGTGGGAACCCTCCAGGTTTGCCCCAGAGTCTCTGGGTAAAGCTCTGTTTTCTCGGATGTAGGAGTCACATCTCTCTTTCTCCAGGCAGGCGGTGCAGTGTTGAGCACTTCCCGCTCCCGGCCCACTTTTCCTCCCACTCAGTAATGTTTTGGGGGCCGGCCATTATTCTAGCTCTCTCTTTTTTTCAATATCCACCCACACCTGCCTCCTCATAGTGGTCCCGTTACCCACAAAATAGCCTGCGCTACACTTTCTGTGTACTCATGTACTTACCTTTCCCAGACTCAACTCTCCATTCCCATCATATACCTCCCTACATCTAAACGCACCATCTGCTCTCGTACACCCCCAACCCATTGTAATTGACCAGACATGTATTTCCTCCTTGCCAGTACCATATCACCCAACAATATCACCCGACAACCCAGCAAAACAACCCCAATCAATGACAGATCACCACATCTATTGTCAATCATGCAGGAAATCCCTTAACATGAGCATCTCTATTTAAATGGGCCTTCCCTATAATCCCCCCCCAGCTTTACCAACAATGCCCCCGATCACAAGCCTTTTATATGTATAGACATTTCAAGGAAATGTTTAGGCAATTAACAGTACTACATACGATCCTCCTAATGAATTTAGTCATGAAGGTGATACAGCACCGTTCATGTTATTATCAGCAATAGTCTTTACACATGAATAAAGACGAGCACTTGCACTTAGCAAAGGAACCTGCCTAAAGATATTAGTACTTTCTCCGATCCATCCTGGAAACCGCGGGTAAAAGCATTCTATGTTGTATGCACAGAATATTAGGCATCTTGTACAGCGCGTATTTCGATGGGAGTAAATTTACTTGTGTAATAATGTGTTATCAGCACAGCATTGTGCCGTTGGGAGTGTAGATTCCAATGGGGGATAATTCAGTAAAATCAATACAAGATGGGAATTTTGCAGTTAGAGGCGCTGAATATCCGAGACGAGCCCTGCTCGGATCCATCTACGCACAGTGAGCTCCCAGCCTCCTCTTGCTGTCATTGTTTCAGTGTGAAATCACTTCCTCAGGACATAATTAGAACTGCTCCATTTATTACATTAAATGATTAGTATGCACTTGAAATGATTCACTGTATTTTCCTTTATTGCTGATGGTTTTTAAGTACGAGCCGCGCGCGGCTTTACAGGTTTAGTCCCACTGTGCGCCGTTCCTCGCAGTGACTTCAAAGGGAAAGCTCTTGGCTGTTTAACACCATCTCCTTGCTTTTCATTGATAACAAGATTATTTCTCGGCCTAAGTCAATAACACATTTGCGACAGATACTGCTTTGTTTGCGATGTGCAACAAAGTAAGAAAAGAAATCGTTCCACGCAACTCCACTGGTGCTATTATTAATCCACAGCAAACATATTTCAATTTAGAAGCCACATATATTATTTTTAGGTTAGAGTACTTGCCATATTTAATAGTAAAAATCCACATCGCTGCATTTAAGCTTTACAGTATAAAAAATCTGAGCTTATATAATAAAATAAATATTAATACTAGTATATAATAATATAAAATATATAAATATATAAAAAATCATATTCATTACCTTTCCCTTTTTATTAACTTATATATGTTGTTCTGATGTAACAATTAAGGAGCGATTTGGGAAGGTTTTTTCGATCTCCCTTGCTGACACATGATGGGACTCCAATATACCTGCTCCTAAGGTGTCTTCTGGGATGCGTTAACCATAACAGGTTTTCCGGTTCTGACCGGCGATCAACAACGGGTTACCACTACTACAGACACAATCAGTAATAATAATACAGGAGGATAATTGCATATTAATTGAATTATCTAGAAATACAACCAGTCTTCATTACAGGTATCTCAGAGAGATTTACGTGGTGTTCGTTATGGTTTATAGGCCTTAATAGAAATTTTGTATTATTATTGTATTTATTTTTTTTACTGTATTTAGCATACTTTTTAATTATCATTTATCATTCTGCATTGACATTCATAAAGGCAATAGCTGGCTCCAATGCAAATGCATACATACGTTGGAAAGAACTGGTTCCAAATAATAAAAGTACAATGTATGCTGTCATACGGTGGGAACAAATTGCATTAGCAAGCGTATCAGTACATTTGAAGTCATCGTAACCCTCTCTGAAGTCAGGAGAGTCAGTCAGTGCGGCTGGAATGCCAGAAGAAGCATTTAAATCATAATAATCCGACATTTATAAAGGGGACATTTTCCCCGTCAGAAATGTGGCACAAAGGGCCATACGATATATCTAATGGGAATCAGATTCAAAAGAAATATTAAGCGGATGATAAAGAAAATTAAAAAAAAAAAACATACAACAAAGTATGAACAAAGTATTAAGCATCCCAAGAGTTTCATGTCAACCTGCGATACTGAATACATCCATTAGCTTGGATAGTGTTTAGCTTTTCTGGGGTAAACCTTTTCATACATGCAATCAAAATGCATCCTGAAGGACATCAACATATAACTGTAGGTGTCTACTCCATTTCATTTTATTTATTCACTTTTTAAAAAATCAGTTTGGCCCCAGTTGTACAAATTATTTAAAATATACTCTTCTAGCTCTGTTGTTCTGATGTAAAAAAAAAAAATGGGGTGATTTTTAATTTTATGGCTATTAACAAGCTATTGAGTTATAATTGGCAACAGTTTAATGTTATCGTCTATTGTTGCCATATGAAAATCCAATTAAAGGGTGATAATGTAAGTTCCAAATGTTGCCCAATATCAAGGTGATATTAGAAAATGAAAATATCTACCAACTGGATGTATAATGTCTGCTTTTAACCCCTTAAGCACAACTGGTTGTCCCTAAACCCATTAAAGACAATGCATTGTGAGCCCGTACACGTATGGGCTTTGCCGTGAAGGGGTTAAGGGGAAATGCCCACCATTTTTTATTACTAGTATGAGATTAAAATATGCTACTCTATGTTCTTTTTTTTTTTTCTAGTTTTTGCATAATATTTTCAGTCACCCATCTAGCTTATCCCAATCTACTAGAGAAACACACAGACTAATAATCATATGGACTGTGGTAACCAATAGAAGGGCTTTGTCTTAATTACCCATTCAGGCACTCTGACTAATGAAGTCTATAGAGGAACGGACTTCATTAGCATTGCCATAAAGAATCAGCTCGATGTGGTGTTTGAACAGTCTAAAAAAAAAAATCAAAATATCACATCACCGGCCACAATGGCGGCCTCCGGGTCTGATAATAAAGGAAGATAATAGGAACAAAAAGAGATAAAACCAGGTTTTTGTACACGCTAACCTACATTACTGTATACAGCACTGGATTTTATGTTTTTAATGGTAAAACGATTTTCATGCATGCCTGTAAAATGTTTCAAGCTTCCATTGTTTCCAATCTTCACTGTCCACTGAAAGTTTTCATGGAAATACATAAGGTGCGTCGTATTCAACATAACTGTGTGTAAAACATATGTATGTGTTCAATACTAAATCAAATAACACACTTTGTTGTTAGTCTATAATTAAGGTGGAAATTTATTTTTAAGTGATGGGATCACTCTGTGTATAAAAATGCTATATTTTTTTCAGCAAAATGGCGAACTTATTTGATTCTTGCCGGGGGTTGATTTTAAGAGATGTGTTTTTGGATTGTCTTTTTTCTTTCTATAGACAAAAAGCTGCCTGCATTTTTCCTGCTGGAGATCAAGTTCTCTTGGTGTAGTTTAGACCTAAAAAAAGCACTAGGGTTACGGTAGCCGATATTCCTAGTGATTATAATTTATTAGTCCGCTTTTGTTTTGCTCCTTCATAAGAGCCGGTAGACGTCTATAAAAGCAATCCACAGGAGATGTTCTTTTTTTCTTTTAATTAGAGATTTGCTGTTTAATTAAAAATACAAATTTACACTCAAGGGCCCGTATCACCTTGGATATTGGTCTACCTATCTTGCGTTGAATCTGCCATGATCTATCTACATTATCAAGCCCTGTGTAAATTATTGGTGCTATATAAGCAAGTAATAATAAAATACCAGAGAAGTAGATGTTCAAATCTTTGACGCTACTGTTGAAGTTCCACTGTTGACCACTATGTCTCAAGCTTGTATGTTGCCTTAGCTATCTTATATCTTTATATAGCTGTTTTATATATATATATATATATATATATATATATATATATATATATATATTATATCACATTTAGAGTGATGCCTACTTACTGGTCCCTGGAGCTTGCATTTAAGTAATTGACTCTAGAAATGTAAAAGGAATTAATAAATAAAAGCGAGAGAATGGTTTCTAATATTTTATTAATTTTTTAAATAGCATAGTATCACAGCTTATGTAGGACATTGCACAAATGTTTGCAAATTAAAAGTCAGCGCTTGAAACCTTCAAAAAAAAAAAAAAAAAGTAACGACGACCCTCTTAATTACCTGTTTCTACTGTGTATTGATTTTCGCCGCAGATTTTAAACAGATCTAAATAGCCCCTAATGAGCTGAATTGTTTAATGCAAGGTGCCGTTGTGAAAAGGAAGCATGTTTGCTGGTCTTCATTAATATCAATTCAACGCAAGTGCTTGAGAGCTGTCTGTATCATCAACAAAGTATAGATACGCTGATAGTACAGTGTAACCGCATCCCAAAACTAAATTATGTCCACTTGTATTGTCATATAAATCCATTAGACGATGCCACAGTTTAATCGTGAGGACATGTGTGGATTATTTTTTGATTGATGAAGAAGAACACCCACAAGATCTCTTTTATTTAAAAGGCGACTTTAAAAATAAAATAAGATCTGAACCCTAATATATCATTAAGATTCGACACCAGTTTAATTCTTTTTATTTAAAATAATTAAAATGAATATCTTTCCCAAAGCAACATGTCAATAAAGACAACTGAAAAAAACATCAGTGAACTTGCATATTAAATGCAAACATAGCAGAAAAAAAGGTTTTATATAGATATATATATATATATATATATATATATATATATATATGTGTGTGTGTGTGTGTAGCGAGAGAGAGAAAGATGTCATATTTTTTACAAAATATATATAAATGTGTAAAACCTAAATGAAGAAATCCATATAGGTAAACTAGCCTTTACATTTTCCCCATTTTTTTTTTATTTATTTATGAAAGATTAGCACTAAATATTTTTATGTATTCGCACGAGAAGATACATCACTGGAAACCCTTCTTTTTCTAATCCATTTGGTATTTAATAAATCCCTCATCTGTTGCAACACAGCAAACATTTCCTAGGGACGTGCGAGACACAGAAAGGGTATCGGGATAATCATGAAATAAAAGCACGTGCGCAAAAATGAAAATAAAACAAAAACCCAAACCCCCGCTTTCAAAATAAAATAAGATGCTATCTATATTGTATCGAGAGAATTTCGGACAAGTCCTTTTTTTTTTTTTCTTTTTTTTTTTATGTTCAGAGATTAGCCATCATCAAGGACAAGCAAGCAATTTGTTATCGGCGGAGAATTTCGTAGGAATAAACTGTACCTGACTTCAGTGGAATTTAACATTCGGCACCAAGCACAAGGTTTTCCCTGCGGAAACAAAGCTTGACCAGGGTACTCTCATTTACAAAGAAGCAGGTTAAACAGTTAAATGCTAGCAAATCCTTCATAGCCCTGTGGGAAATTCCACTTTAATCCTGAACTTAGAGGAGGACAATCAAAAGCCAAAAGCCTGGGTAACAAATCTGATCCGTGGTTACAAGTATGTTCTCTTGGGACGGCAGGAGATGCTCCCCGCACAAGCCCAGGAAGGATAAATACCTTAATGATGAGACAGATAGTGGATGCGGAAGCAGCGCCTGGCTGCAGACATTCGCTTCCAATTTAACGTCGCCTCGTGAAAAGGCAATTGTGTTGGAACTAAAGACGAGCCAGTCCTGATTACTGGAACTCGGAGTGTGGCTCTAAGGAATGATTAATGACAATGTCAGAGTTAAAAACATTGGCGCAATGAGAGTTATCTCTAATCCACCTGCTTGCAGGCTGTGATTGTAAAAGCGGGGATGCAAGCGGACCCCGGCGCGCCGATAACCAAAGACAAAAAAACACAAACAAAAAAAAACAACTAACAATACGGGCAGGAAAATCAACATATAAAGGTGCCGAGCGGCAGATAGGTGCAATGCCATAAGTATAAGGGAACGCGCTCGAGAGACGGATATTAAAACGTGCCGTATATCCTAGCCCCGTCCAGAGATAGCGTTTATTTCTTTTCATCGACGAGAGCGAAGCCGTGTGACATTAAGAGAGCTCCGATTTCAGGAGAACCTTTTAACACGGCTTTTTATGTTTTCTGTAATGACCCTTCCATTCCTTTTGTTGTGCTACAAAACGCTAGAGATATCTGCTTATATTTGTACGGCATTTAATCAGTTTAAAAAACGCATAATTTTCTTACGCCCCCCAAAAAATGCTTTTTTTTTAGTCTCTTGGCCTGATTCTTGAAAGCTCTGCACCCTAATTATCCCCATTTGATTACGCAAAGAGGGAATTTTTTGCAACAAAAATGCTATTCGATCATTTTAAAGATTTTTGTAAAGTGATTAGTGTTTTAAGACTTTTAGTAAAATGTCTTTTTTTTTTATTATTATTATTTAAATTATTTACTGGACTCACAATAGCTATTCATTTTCATGAAAATATTAATATTCTTCTCATCAAAATTATTTTCCATTATTTTATAATATTAAAGCTTGGTTTTGCTTAAAATTATTCAGAAAATGCCGATTTCTGTTGACCTAAAACAGAAATTTAGTATTAACATTTACAAAGCACACAGCTACAATTCAACTTATAATCTAAAGTCCTTTAAGGTCTTTCTGTCACAAAAAAAAAAGGGTTGCCATAAAGATTTTGGCATTTCAGCAATTATTTCACAAATGTTAAAAACAAAATAACATATGTCTTTGTACTTATATATAAGTCGACCCATTTATACCATGCCCATAACAAAGTACCCATAGAACGAGTATGAAAAGAATAAACAGGTACAGAAATTTCCAGGAATCCTGTCATATACATTTAGAAAACAAAAGCTCCGTATTCCGTTTTCATGCTCGAGATGAAAAAATGGCAACACTGCCACACTGTGGAATTTTAATGATGTGCATTCTTTTCTACCTAATATGTCACAAAAAAGAAAATAAAATTAAATAATAATAATAATATAATACACACATATCGGCGTTTCCATCAAAATATCTGATTTATTAGTGTTACCAAATACCTACATCCCAATTCTTTATTGACTGTAACTTGTATAAAGAAGAACAACCATAAAGTTTTGGGGGGTAATACGCATCTGTGTATTATATTTTTCTTTAAAAAAAAAAAGAATTAGTCATTATATATAATATTTTATGACCTAAAGCATAGCATTGGTGTGTAGGAGCTTTACAAATGAGATACTTATAATTATACGTTAATTCCTATTGTAAACAGATGTATTCATGGTGTACCTGATGTTTTCTTTCTTGGGAATACACTGTAAAGGATCGGTGGAAATGTTTTTTTTTATTATTATTCATTGATTTATATAGCGCCATCATATGCCGCAGCGCTGTCCAATAGGACACAACCTTTTAAAAACAAAAAACTCTCCTGGTTATAAAGATAGGGTAAATAACCCATGGTGCTTGCATTGGAGCTACTGTGTATACATATGGGCAACTGTGTGTATAATACAGTATATCAAAAGTATGTTTAGCGATAATATTTCAAAGTCTAAGTGTAGATAGACAGATAGATAAATGCATAGATATAGATTGATAGATGGGTGGATAGATAGATAGATAGATAGATATAGGTAGATCGATAGATAGGTCAATGGATTGATAGAGTGATGAATGGATAGCTATTTATGGGTAGATGGGTAGATGGGTGGATAGGTAGATGGGTAGATGGATAAGATAGGTAGATAGATATATAGGTAGAAAAATAAATGGATATATATTGATAGATGAATATGTAGGTAGATAGATAAGATAGGTAGGTCGATAGAGAGATAAATGGGGAAAAAATATAGATATAGATAGGTCAATGGATAGATAGATAGATAGATAGATAGATAGATAGATAGATAGATAGATAGATAGATAGATAGATGAGATAGATAGATAGATGAGATAGGTCGGTAGATGGATATATAGATGAGATAGGTCGGTAGATGGATAGATAGATAGACAGACAGACAGACAGACCTTTTTGAAGACTAAAGAGGGGAGAAATCTAGCTTTGTAAATTCTTCAGAAATGATGTGCTGTCAGGGTTCTAGATGAATGAAATGATATATATAAATAGTGCCGCATTCATGAAGTCTCTGGTTTGCTAATTACCAAGATTCTCTGTGCAAGCAGAGTCCTGAAAGGCTGCGGATAAGAAAGATGCTTTTCTACCTGTCTGTCACGCCAGGAATCGCGGCTCTAGACTGTCACTAAACTCCTCATGTCAAAGTCTGGGGAAGAGAGAAGCAGGGAAAGATGGTGGGTTTTCTAAAAGAGGGAAGCATTTTAATGAAAGCCTCAGCATGTGAAACATTTGAAATGACACGGAGCTATGACCAGAGCTGGAGCTGAAAGCAGACACAGGATTTTACTTGTAATTACAAACTGGAACTTGGGAAGATCTTACACCCCTTCACTGCCAAGCAAGGGAAACCACTCAAGGGTTAAGCCGACAGTACAAAATAATTTGTAAGCATCTTTCAATAAAAAAAAAAGAATTGGGTTGTATCAAATATATATATATATATACATATATATATATACTATAACTTTACTATAAAAGAAAAAAAATAGGAATTAGTGTAAGAGTCAAGAGACATGGACATTAACTAAAACAGAACCTAAAATTACATTTTAGTGTGTGTATAATATATATATATATATATATATATATATATATATATATATATAGGTACATAGATTAATAAATATTGAGTGCGTCCAATAAAGAGCTACACTTAATACTGAAACAAACGGGGTATTTACTGTATATTAAGATTGATATACATACCAGACTATGCTAGACTAGTGATATACGTTATGTTTGAGTATATTGACTCCACAGATGTTTCACAGTGGAACAAAACTCATCTTATATAACGTAAAAAATAATATAATAAAAAATGGGAATTAAAAGGAATTTCACTGATACACAAGTGAGAAAAGCAGTAGAAATATCATTAAATCGTAGCTGAATAGAGGTCTGCTTTATATTGTATGAACCCAAGAATGTGAACCATTACATTGTTATAGATAGATATATATATATATATATATATATATATAGATATATTCCACAATGGTGCAACATAGACTAGAAACTAAAAAACAATAAAATAAAGAATGAAAACATTCCATATAGAATGAATTTTGAATGGAGAGCACATCATCAAATTTCTAATACCATAGTCACATGTCTATGAAAAAAGTTACCCTCCAAAAGGTCACTATTGATCCTCAGATGTTATTCAGTAAATGAAAATGCTTTTAGTGTAATAATCTACATAACATTTTCAAATTGTACATTACTATTGACATTAGGTCTGTCTTTCCATGTCCATGGTTATATGTATTGATCGTTCATATTTATTCCACCCTCTCCAATATAAAGATATAATATAAGTTGCACGCCAGTTTTGGTAGTTGTAATTGGAAGACGCTGGCAGAATAAGATCACCTATCCATAAGAGGTATGGAAGAATTGCCGACATTTAATGTTAATGGCAACAACCTATCAGCGATGTCTTATGTGTCACATGACAATTAAGTATTTCTTAAAAAAGTCAAACAAAGTTTTATGATTAAAGAATTATTTCTGGGATAATTTATCGGATATTCTGCAGTAATAGGAATGGTGTTTTTATTTTATTTTTTTTGCTGCATTTTGTTATAGAGCTAAATCTAGCAGAGTAGAAGGAACAGCTTTTCTCGGTACCAAAATCATTTTTTTCAATTAGACTTAATTAAGATAATTAGAGAAATGGCTGAAAAGTGAGAGAAATATTCACCCGTCACATTGATTTTGTTACAAAGTTATACTTAATCCTGTGTTAAGATTATGTAAATATCATTTTAGCTCTTTGAGGTTATCTGTGTTTAGGGTATTCTAATAGAAAAAAAATCCCTGTCCTTTTTTTTATTAATTTCTAAATTATTTGTTTGAAAAACATAAAAGGTTGAAAAGTGTTTATCAACCTAAAATTATTTTTCTTGATTTCTACCATTTGTACTCAAAAATCATAGCAATCCAGAATACAATACAAGAAATTAACTTAACTTTCCAAATGTATTTCATTTTGGTGGTTTGTAGCAAAATAAAGCCTTGGGTGGGGTATAAGTTAGAGTAATGATGAACACAAATTAATATTCATACTACTACTCTTTCTTGTTGCTAAAAATCCAAGTTGTATTATTTAACCTTTTTACAAAAAAGTTATAATTTGATCAGGCAGAGAGTATAATTGTGTTTGTTGAAACAATTTTAATTTGTGGACAGTAAATATTATACACAGCCTTATCCAGCTGTGCTAGAAGGCTCTCCTTACATTTCTATCCGTTGCATCCTTATGAAATTATATATATATATATATATATATATATAGATATATATGTTTATAACGTATACTTTTAGATATTATGAAAAGCACGAGTGCCATCATGTGGTTACTACAAATACTGCATGCTTTGCAAGAAAAACCATAGAGCAGAAGTTTAGAAAGTTAGTAACAGAAAATGAATCAAAAATGTAAAAAAAAATATGTTGAAATTCATGACAATTCAAAGAGACCTCTCCAATAGCCACTCCATACAAAGAGGGAGATCTTACATTTGTGTTATGCATAGGTGCTTAACGTTTTTTGTTTTTTTTTTATTTAAGGTTTTACATAATCTAGATCCAACCTAAACTAATGGTCTAAGGTCTATACAATGTCATGTAGTGCATCAAAGTATTATGTAAAGGTTCTGAACCTAGTACACCTGGCTTAGATATTTGGTATCATGCGTCCTTTGTTACATTGTCATTTTGTGCAAAGGTGTTGATGTGATGGCCTTGATCATAGCAAGAAATATCCTCATTCATAGGGCTAACAATGTGAACCATGTGAAAGATGAACAGTTCTTATACTTTGCCTTTTTAGTGCATTAGGAAGCTGGTTGCCTTAAGAACGTAGTGCTGAAAACGACTTTTTCATGGCCAATTCTTCTAATTATTATCTAATTTCTCCCTCACGCAAGTGCAACTACATTCACACTTGGAGTCATGCAGTTGACATTGGAGCAAAATAAAAACTTGCATGTCCTCTCCTGAAACTTGCAAACTTTATCTAGAAAATTAAAAACAATATAAAAAAATTAAAATAAGCAGAAACCCATTTTAACTAGGAGAGGGTCGATGTGCCCCTCCTTTTTTCTACCCCATGTTAAGTGGAGTGGGGGGGTTAATAAAGTAACCAAGGTGGGTATTAAGCCCACTTATGTTATCCATCTCCTCCATCCTGAACCTCAGGAATATCTCTTGTAACCAGACATTATCCCTTATGATGTAGAGCAGGGGTTCTCAAACTGCGGCCCTCCAGCTGCTGCAGGACTACATCTCCCATAATGCTCCTTCAGCTAAGGGGCTGGCTGAGGAGTATGGGAGATGTAGTCCTGCAGCAGCTGGAGGGCCGCAGTTTGAGAACCCCTGATGTAGAGTTTCTATAATTTTCATTCCTATTCCAGGACATTTAACTAAAACTAAGCATGCCTCACACGTCTGCTTTAAGGGGGTCCTGCTTTCAAGGACTTCTTACGTACATGAAGCAACAACTAATTTCTCACAAACTGAAATGAAACTTAAACTTGATATCTAGGGTCAATCAAAAAAGACATTGCAAAAAGGCCATAACAATATACATTTAGTAGCAAAATGTAGCTAAATAATTCAGGTTTTTAAAAAAAAAAATCATGATTTTTAATGATGGCAAAACCAATATGATATTCCAAATCTAGTGTAAATCTCTGATGAATTCTAATAACTTTATAAATATCATCACAGTTCATAAATCCACGTTTTAAACTTTCCATTAAATCTATTTCACTTTTTTTTCCCCCCTGAATTTATAGATCGTAAACTCTATGTATCAGATGGTATAAAATCTGCATTCTAGTAGAAAGGTTGCTAAACGGTATTTTGCCAAACATTTTAAAACATTCAACGCAGAACACACAGTTTGGTAGTTTGTGAGAATAACTCCAATCAATCAAACTTGTAATTTCTCTGAGAATCAACAAATGTCTGGCTGATATCCACTGGAGCGGTATATAATAGTACATTCGGCACACAGAGTTCTTCCATATTTTAGACAGAAATAAGAAATGAAGTGTTGGACCAGGTTCAACAATGATGGTCTGCAAGTTGTAAATAAAAGAATAATAAACTTGTAAACGTTATTAGGGAATTTGGACCATGTTCAGCTGTCAGATCATCGGCATCTGGTCCCGAGAGGCTGCCAGCTCTAACGTCAATCTGTCTTGGAGATGAGGTACCGTCAACCCAGCTGTGGCTGTAGACGGAAATAAATAGGCAAGTCTTGGAAATCCTACAGTATGGGAAGGAGAACCTTATTTATTAAGGTTTGATGGCCTGTTTCTGTGTCTTAAAAATGTTTCTACTTCAGCATAAACCCTAGTCCTGTATACAGGAATTTAGATCGGCATTGGGAAAAACCTGTTTTTTTTAATTTTTTTCCCAATAAATGTCCTTTATCTGCAGACCTAGAGGCTGCCATGACTGTCAGTCATGCGATAACTTGGATGACTTCCCTTGCACAAACACCTTACTTTATGGCGATGCTAATGAGGTCTATTCAACTGAGCTATTCCATTGTTCACCCCAAGCAGAATGTTAAGAAGTCTACTAGATTGGATTTATATCACAGAGGTAGAACAAATGCCAAAGGCTAATAGCTGCCTGAAAACATAATATGCAACAAATTAGAACTGTTGTAAAAAATCAACACTGCACAGTATTTATGAAATGTATTTGTAATCTAGTAATACAAAATATACTGTGGAAGACACTTTACAAATTGTGTGAGTAGGATGTGTGCAGTGCTGAACAAAGCGTCATCTTAAGTAGATAAATAAGATTACATCATGTATCTGCAGATTCCATAGCGCTATTAAGACGCAACCATGAAAACATTTAACAATGAAATTAAAATTGACGATCTACAGAACTGATATGCTTTCTGTTTAGTTTTTCAGGGGTTTTTTTTAAATATAGGTATCTTGTGTACCCTTAAGCAGTGGTTCTCAACCTTCCTAATGCCGCAACCCTTTAATACAGTTCCTCATGTTGTGGTGACCCCCAACCATAAAATTATGTAATTATATATTGTGAAATATGTGTTTTCCGATGGTCTTAGGCGAACCCTGTGAAAGGGTCGTTCGACCCCCAAAGGGGTCGCGACCCACAGGTTGAGAACCGCCGCCCTTAAGAATTTAAATGGACTGAGTCCTACATATTTGGAGACAAACTGACTTCAACATGGTGGTGTGTTTATGGGCAGGATGGCTAAGATTGTGAGTCATTTTAGAAATCAAGATTCTTTTCAAGAGGTTGATGAGTTTGCTACTGATTTGGAGCCCAATTTGGAGCTTAGCTAGGTTCCTGCATCTTATGCCCCATTAATAAAAAGCCAAGATGACTTTCCCTAGACGGACATCAAAGAGGACCTAAACATGAAAAAAGAATATGCTCTGTTGAAGTTGGCACACATCACCTTCTTTAGTCCACACTAGCTTTCACAACTTCTGTTCAGATCTCATGTGGCCCTCAAACTGAACCCTCAAAGTCACAAAGTTAAATATTGGATATGTAGATTAAAGCAACGTGAATGCTGCTCTGCAGGCAGGATATCTATAATGTGTCGTCATTGATGAAGAGGCCAAAAAAGTAGTATGGCAATGACTAGGCAGCTTTTCTGCTTTGTAGAGTAGGAGAACCTGTTATGATTCCTGATACACACATATGCAGTACACAAATAAATTGCAGGCATGAGACAGGAAACTCAATGAAACAAATTACATATGTGCTGCCAGGTTGGTGGAAAATCCTATCAACTTTCTCAAAAAACCCTTGAAGAAGGATAATATTCTATAATCACATATATTCCTAGTATATATCGTTCATCCATTCGCCTGACACGCAAATGTGTTAGTGATGACAAACTGGAAGTAGGACTATGGTGGTGTAGATAACTCCAGAGGAGAGGCTGAATGCAGGTCACAAGCAGTGGTCTGGACTGGCAGAGTAGTCCGGTCACAACCCATGTGTGAAATCAAGTTCTTCGATATGATCAAGCAAAAAGTCTATCAGAGACTTATCTCCACTATGGGTTCCCGTAGTACATTGAGCAAAGGAGGAAATCAAAATAGGTGGCTGGAAGTGACCAGGATATTGCTAAACCCATGTCACCTCCCATGATGCCACAAAAAATCATGCCTCCGTGGTCAAATGTCTAGTGTGTCTAGCGGAGCATTTGGCCTTAGATGCCATGTAATACTAACATAAGGAAACTGTTAACTCAAAAAAAAAAAAAGCTCTTACAAATACAGATCTATATTAATGTACAGAATTGGTAATATCGGTAATTTTTAAAATTCAGTTTTGTCTTAGGGTGACGTTATACACATTGTCAAGAGGAAAAATTAGGAAATGGTTTTGTTAGATCTACGTTTCTCTCCTTTTATTGAGAAATTGGAATTCTTCCATGTACACTAATCCTTCAGAGATGATAGCCTCTTGGTTAAAATGTGTTACGATCATGTTCTGTTCTGCTTTTAGCATGTCTTCTATGAAACAAAAATGTTAGATATTTTTATACTACTATATGTACTAAAACAGGAACTTTACTAATGAGCTAGTAATATGTCCACACTGAATTGCTAATGCCAAATACCTTCTGCCCCAGTCTTAAGATAGAATGATAAAAAGAAAAGTGTACCCAGATAGAACATCAGCCAGGAGTCATATCATTCCACTGTGTATCTTCTTACTGAAGGCAAGATTCCATTAAAAGTTCCCAATTTAAAAAGAAAACTGTGCTACATTTACCGTTATGTGCCCAAAAAAAATCCTAATACATAAAAACAACATTTAAGAATACATAGTACATAGTATTAGCCTTCTAAAGCTACTCTGATTCCTTAAAGGGGCTTTTCCGTGAAAATATTCCAAGAATGCTGCTAAGGTTAAAGGGACACTCCAGCCATTAAATGCACTTTTAAGGAAAAGGCAGGGCTCAGAGTTACTGCTTCAAATTACCCAGCCAGCGGTAGCAGCAGGAGAGATGCTCTCTGCGGACAGGGCCGGACTGGCCTACCGGGATTCCAGGAGATTTCCTGGTAGGTGGCATCCCCTGGGGCTGGTCTTGAGACCGGCCATCCAATTAAAAAATCTGGCTGCCAATGCATGTAAGATAACAACTAGTATTTATATAGCGCCTTTCTCCCAGTTGGAAACAAAATGCCTTCTCACGCGTTCTTGGAATTAAACGAATCAGCAGCTAAATAATAGGTGTTCTTATTACACAATTGTACTCCTTGACCCAGGCAGGATTGGAACCTGTGACCCTGAGGTTTGAACAGGCTCTCCAGTTAGGGTATCCGTCAACAGAGCTATCTCCTCAGCAAATGATGCTCCTGACTCAATGTAGTCATATGTACCCACTCTATGTGAGTCAGGAGCAGATAACAATTGCTGTGTGTGTGTGTGTGTGTATGTGTGTGTGTATATATATATATATATATATATCTATATATCTATATATATGTAAAAGGGTTAAGCCATATTAGTCCAGTAGACACGATGTCAAAAAATAGAGTATTGCAGAGTATGCGGTGATACCTTTTTTATTGGACTAACATAATATTAAAAAGACAAGCTTTCGAGAGTTATCCTCCCTTCATCAGGTCTGAAGCAATACTAATCAACATGATAGAGGTTACAACTTAAAACAAGTGATGGTATAAGAGAAGGGTGGGGGTTGAGTGGGGTGTCATAAATAATAGGTCTGGAGGTGAGAAATGCAGAGAGGTAGAGAGATAACCCAGGGACAGAACAAATAAACTTAGGGAAACCAATAACCACAGTAAAACATCAAAGATAATAACAGCAATTAGACACAAATTGGATGTTTAGATGAAGTTCATATGAAGTTCTGGTAGTGTGTAAGGAAACCAGAATCCACATTAAGTCCCTCTTTTATGGTGTTAAAATGTGTAATCATTTTCATCTCAAATGTTTTTCTTTCCTGAGAGTCTCTGAAATTTCCTTTGAGTACTTTAATTTTTAGGTTTTGGATGGAGTGATTGTTCTGTGTGAAATGGTGTCCTACCGGGGTGCAATATTTTTCTTCCTCATGGTTTTGGATGGAGCTTCGGTGCAGGTTCATTCTAAGGTGCAGTTTAAGCCCCGTTTCTCCAATGTGGCACCCTTTGTCACATGCAGAACATTGTATCATGTACACCACGTTTGCCGATGTACATGAGTAAGAGTCTTTGATGATGTATGTTTTGTTGTTGTGACTGGCTGTGTTGCTGTCACATATACGTTGGCAAAGTTTGCAGCGGGATTTGTTGCATGGTACAGTGCCGTTCTGTGTATGCTCCTGTTCTGGGGCCAGTTTGCTGCGCACTAATCTTTCCCTCAGGTTTGGTGGTTGTTTGAATGCCAGTACTGGGGGCTGAGGGAATATTTTTTTCAGTATGGGGGATTCTGAGAGTATCGGCTGTAGGTCTTTAATAATTTTGCGGATTTCCTCAAGAGTTGGGTTGTAGGTAACTACTATATATATATATATATATATATATATATATATATATATATATATATAGTGTTAGTGGCTATATGTATGGCTTTTAGAGTGGGTGCAAATGAGTACGGTATATGTGAGTCAGGAGAAGGCAGGTATCATATTTCCATAGAGAGGGAGTGAGTCGAGCTTCCTGGTAGCGTAAAGGTAGGGTATGTATACAGCAACTCTAACACTATATACTTACTATATACACTAGGAATCATGAGGATATGAACCAGCAGTTCTTTGTATGATAGGTAGGCCACCTAACCTTTACACCAGCTATGCTCTCTGCCTCCCTGCTGTAAACTCACATATACTCTGCTCTCACTCAAAAACATTACATATACAGTACATACAGCCATCCTAACACCATGGATTTGTATACCGACACAACAACTGTACCACTAATTACATACACAAATTTAACACCACACACGTAAAGGACTCATGGATATTTGAACCAACGATCCTTCCACTTGAAAACCTGATATATATATATATATATATATATATCTACACACACTCTAATACTTGTTTAACTGTACATTTATATACACACCAATTCTAACACTATATACTTAAACGGCCACACCAAAGGTAGGTAGGTAGTACACCTTACCTTTATCAGGCAGCTAGAATATTTGACTCACCATGGATATTTGATGCCTGCCTGCCTGCCTGCTCCTGACTCACATCTACTCTTATATATGCCCACTCTAAAACCTTAGATATACATACAGCAACTATATATATATATATATAGATATACACACACAGCAACTATAACACTATATACTTAAGCAAACAGCCACACCATACACTTACTTATGGGAGTCATGAGTGTTTGAACCAACAATCCTATGGTAGGCAGGTAATACACCTGACCTTTACCGTCAACAGGCAGCTATCATCTCTTTCTCCCCATGGATATATTTTGCCTCTCGCATCTCACATCTATGCATATGCAAACACTCAAAAACCTTACATATACATACAGCCGCTATGAAAACTGTCATATTTTAACTGACCTTGTATAACCTAATATATGACAATTCTAATTTTGTCATTACTGTTTTTATTTTCATTTCATGTTAATGTGTTGGTTGTTTTATCAATATCCATTATAAAATAAATAATACTAGAAAATCATTTCTGAGATTCAGTACAACTGTTCCAACGGCTATCTTTACCAGAGGGCAAAGGGGTTAGAGCCTAAACATTCCCAGAATCCCATACATTGGGTGCCCCTTTGCCAATTGATTTATTTTCAATAATCAGATTGGGACTTTATGGGTCATGTGAATACATTTAAGGTGGAAGTACTATTATATATTATATTTTGTATTATAGAGTAAAAGAATTGTCAATATCCTACCTTATTCTACTTAAATGCACACTATCCAGTCCTAACCGATACACATACAAACAAAGGGACAGCACCAAAACCCTATAAAGTCAATAAGAAATTATTTTTAAAAAATCCCTTAAAAAGCCAACAAAGCACTGGCTTAAGTGGATCAATAAAAAGAGTTATACCTGTGTAGCCATGCCAAAATTCTGATTGGAAACGGGTCATCTGTAGAGTATAGAGGGCCAGTTCCTGTGGATCTTTACTGAGCAGAGAAGACAACTTAGAGAGCATGGTTGCTCAAGTTTGAAAAAGGCAAACGGTCCATTAAGTTTAACCTGTACAAGTACCCATATCTCTTAATCAAGAAGAAGGCAAAAAGGATTTTATCCAATATTTGCCCAAAGAAGTTAAAAAAGCATTTTAACGTGGTTGGCAAAGTGAATCCCACCTATCTCATACATGGTGGCACTGCATGGTCCCCCCTCCGCAATCACTACAAGCATTTGTGGAGAAATAGTTTCTGTTGTGTAGGAGAAGCTGCTCAGGAGCCATCCAGAGAACGTCTTGTGCATTCAACACAATGGGACCAGGTTTATCCAACTTGACATAGCTATCCTCTGTATTCTGCCTTTCATCCAGTTCTGTATGCAAGTACATATGCTTTAGTAAAAACATATTAAAATCCAGAAAGATCACGTTCACTGCTTTCCCTTGTTCACACTGTGTCTTGAAGTTTCATAAAAAGCAAGCAAGTTAGTTTGACATGACATATCCATGAAGTCCATGTCGATTCATACTAATGATGTTGTTAAATAGACCAACATCCTATACATTTCTAGGTAATTCTTTAAGTAGCTTTCCCACTATGGTTTTCAGCCTCAAAAATGTTCCTTACTTTCCTATAATCTAGACATGGTTGACAAATTGCTGGACTAAGCTCCTGAAGTACTCAGCGATGAATCTCGTCTGGTTCAGGTGCTTTAACTTTCTGTCTATTCGGTTGCTCTTGAATTCTCTCCTAGATCAACAATGTAAACTTTGATGGTAAAGTTATAGTCTCCTTCTTTTGTGGAATATTTTTATAGAAGTTCTTTTTGCAGTCATTTTCTCTTTCTCCTCTTTAACGAACCTCTGTCTCCACTGATGTAGGAATGTTTAGCTTTTTACTACAAGAGTTAGTATTTTTCTATTTCCCCCCCAATTTTATATACTTACTAGTAGACCTTAAGTGGAAGAGTTCTCCACCTCCTTTACTCCAATGTAACGTTTGTTCAGTAGACCTTAATAAATCAGACTTGGCCTTTCTGAAATAAAGCTTTTTTTATTGACCTCATTCAAAACTGTTTATCAAAATACATTTGAAAAAAGACCGTGTTGTGATCAGTTTCCGAAATGATCCCTTTCTTGGATATTGGATAGCAATACTGGACGATTTATGATCATCAAGTCCAGTAATGCATCATTACTGGTAGATTCAGAGAGGTCCTTGTTCTAAGTGAGATTAAGGTGCAACATTTTTTAACCCCTTAATGACAAAGCCTGTACATGTACAGGCTCAAAATGCATTGTTTTCGATGGGTTTAAGGAACGCCCATTGTCCTTAAGGGGTTAAATAACTTATTTTCTATATGGGACTCATTCATTAGAGATCTTCTGAGGAGCTGGCTCTCATTACATATACTAAAATGCACTTCTATGGTTACAAGGGTGCACAACCATATTTTAGATCAAGGGTATTTAAGTTATGGCCGGGGGGGGGCATTGCACCTTCCTCAATGTTAAGACACAGTCAACATATTACTGTAGTAGGCAGCTTGGTTGTATCGTTTTATGGTCCCTGTAGTATTTGTTACTAGGGGCGCTCAGGTGAACATTCACCCCTGGACTATTTGAGTTAGGTTTTTATTTTTTGTTGCTCTTGTCCTGGCGTGTAATGATACGTTTCTTCTGATACATTCTCCCTAATTTTGCCTGTCAAGGAGAAGCTGTCTTTGTAACCATGAAGGGCCCTCCTCACACGTTTCCTGTGTAGACTCAGATATCCTCCTTAGGGGGGACAGCTCCAGAAATTTTTAATAGCTCATAGATGCAAATCTGTGTAATCAAAAGATTAAATATATTTGTGCTGCCAAGACAAATCACCACTGACATTTGTTATGGAAAGGATCCAGATCAGCAGATCTCACTGAACAACCTTGTGCAAATATAGTAGCCGTAGCCTGTGCCAGGCAGAAAAGGCACCGGCCAGACTGCATCAAGATTAACCCATTGTTGCTGAATGAAGCGTATTCAGCAGATTCTATGACTGGGTCCAATGGGCCATTCTGGGACGTTAAGAGTTAACAAAGTCTCTGCCGAGCTGTGGTTCCATTCTTGAGAATAACGAAAAATCTGGACTGCCAGAGTACGCAGACTGTGCTAATTATAATGCATGTACGATCCTCTCCTCCAAATGCAAAACTCTAGTCGCCATTCCTTGCTCATATTCTGCCTCATTATCTCATTGAATTTGTCTTTGAAAGATGCGGCCTCTGTCCTTCTGTCTCCTTTGCGTTTTCTCTCACTCTATCCATTACAAGCTGTCTCTCTTTGTCTGCATCCTTCTCTCCTTTCCTCTTTGTCACACTCTTTTCTCTCATTCTTGTTTTTCCTGCTCTTGGCTACATCTGTGGCTGTTTTTCCCTAAGATACAATTCCATATGTATTCTGGGAATGCTCCACTAAAATGGCTTGTACAAGAGATGGTCCCGGAGGCTTTCTAAATAAATAGTACTCTATTTTTTTTCTCCGCTGGAAATCATGCTATGAATTAGGATTCAGGCCTCGCAAAGAACTTGAGTTCCTTGCCTCCATGCAACAGGCAATCCAAATTGTAAGATCTTATAGGCTGGCTGATCTGAGATGTGGTATGTTTCGTGAGATAATTATATACTGGGACTATTCACGAGCTCCTATGAGAAGATATGCTTAACTGTTGGGTTAGTGAATTGGATACGTTGGTGCCACTAGTAGGAGCTGAGCTCATAACATTCATCATTAGTGAAGAAATTCCTGGCCTCGTTGTGTAAGTTAGAAAGTAACAGCTAACTAATGTTTATACACATTTAGGTTTAAGGATAACCACCTTATGTTAACACCAGGGGAGCAGCCTTCTTATCTTCCTGTTCTCGGGGTCTACACCATTATGCCTATTGAATTATTTATTGATCTGTTATTGTAACGTTGCTGAATGCTGTGTGAGGGTGCGCGAGCAGAAAGGAAGGTAACTCCAGGACCCTTCTCAGTTGGAAATATCTTCAAAACACACTGTATTCTGCAAATGTTAGCCTTCGTTTCTTGCCCAATTGAGAATTATGGAACATGGCTTTTTGCATGTACAGTATATTCTCTGATATCCTCTAAAAAGTAGCCAATTCGGGTTATTCCTCTATGGTAATTTTTACATATTTGGTGCATTTATTTCCCCATCAATCTCATATGTATGTAGTGTGTGATCAGTGTTTGTGTGTGTGATCATATTGTGTTGAGGTGTGTGCATATGTTGTGAGTGTGTGAGTGTATGGTGTTATGTGTGCATGTATGCTGTTTCACTCTGCTACCATTAGTATTAGTATGTGTGTTAGTCTATGATGTTAGAGCGAGGTTGAATGATTAATAATATGTGTTTGTGTCTGGGTGGAGGGTACCGAAGACACCCAGGCACAACTAACCCTAGGCTTATGTGTCGGAGATTTTGAAAAATACTAAAAATAAAGCATATTAGACATAAATGATATTTATACCAGTAGGCAGAATTTTTTAAGGACACTTGCTAGAAGAAGTCTAATGTTTCTGCCTATTTCTACACATGCACTCTGTCTACACTTCCCTATAGCATATTCTGCTTTTTTTTAAAAAAAAAATGTAAAATAATTTCCGTATGTGGAATTATGCCGGTAGTTTTACTGTCATGGGGCAGCTGGTCTCTAGATCTGACTTTGCTACCTTTATAAATAGATGTAGGGGGCATGTCCCAGTTAATCTTCTTCAATCTTAAATTTGTAATCAAACATCATACCGCTAAGAAAAAAAAAATCTCACGTTGGAAAAATTATTATCATTAGGGATAAATCCAAATGTTGGAATGAATACAATTCTGGCCTTACTAACATTTAAACTATAGAATTACAGAATAAGCAGATTACGCAACAGTTGTGTAAGGGGTTCCCTAGACCATGAAAGATGGGTTCCTCATAAAGTCATCACTGTAATATATTTTCCTTTAATAGCAATTAGTAGCAATAAATGAGTGCATCCTCAGTTCATGCTTTATTATTCTTTGTATTACATGTTTTAAAGGTGGGGCCCCCGTAAATGTTTTTGTTTATGCCCCCAAACATCTGGAGTTGCCCCTAATGGGTATGTATCAAGTGCAGCAGCATTCAGTAAACAGGAAAAAAAAGCCAGTTGACCTGAAGGACAAGTAAGACACACTTGAGATAGGGTTAAATTTTTTGCTGATAAAACTGATCCAACATGATTTGGAACACTCAGCAAATTCACTCTTTGTTGGGCAGCCATATGTTTCCCCCATTTCATTGAGTATCTATCTCGATAGGTGTCCTCCAATGTTGCTGGAAAGAAGAGCCTATGTCGAAAACATCTTATTTTGTATAAAAAATCTTCGATTGATGGGGTTTTAAGTATTGAGTGCATCTAGTGTACACAATTTCTGTGACCTTTAAAACCCATATCCAGTTATTAAAGTGTTCACATTTGCAGCATCATTTGTTGAGCAAGGAGGCTGAAGGTGAAGTAGGAAATGATTCTCATAAACTTTTTGAAGTTGTTTTCCAACATTGGACAACATTGTCTAGGGCTGAACATATCTTAATTCTTAGCACCAGCACCGAAAGTTGTTTTTTTTTCTTTTTTTTGTTTACTTGTGCTTTTACTATGATTCAAAATAAAATGCATTGGGGTGTACAGATGAAGTTAAAGGTGCTGTCCCACCTAAGGTACCTCTTGAAATATCCCTGCATCATGTAGAGAGAAGTAAAAGTAACCTGTCTGGCATGTTAACATAATACACAGTGATGGCCAGTGAGTTATGATGTGTGATAGGTATGATGAGAGTGATGTGTGATAGAAGTGATGGAGTGAAGTCACTTTAAACTAGAAAACCTCAAAGATAACGCTTCTGTGATATAAGAGATTGGCAGCCGGAGCAGCGCAGCCAGAAAAGATTAAGAGGCCCCTAATGTTTTCAACAAGAAAATACAGCAAAACAGTATACTATTTTTTTTTTTTTAAACTAAATACGGTACGTTTATTTAAGATGTTTACCATAGTAGTACATAATAATGGAAACATCTAGGAAAGTTGGGAAAATGTCTAGGTGGAACAGCACCCTTAAGTAAGGATTTTACATTCTGTGTTTGCACCGTTAACCGCCTCACATGTTATTGTTGGTTTTGAATGCAGTCTGGTTTTGGTGAATGAGTGTTTCGTGAATAGTCCCCATGGTTACACTACAGCGGGACTGTATGCTCATGAAAATGTATTCTTAGCGCTTGGCGTGCAATGCAAGGATTGTCCAGCAGATGGCGACACATTTCCAGAAATAGTAAGCAATAGTCCAGGAACCCACACACTCACCACTCCTTTTCTGTAGCTGATAGGAATATAAGTCAACCATTCCCTAATTGTATAGCCTGGTTGCCGCAAAAGTTGTTGACAAGATTATTTTATTTCTAGGCACCTAACTTAGTTGAATATACATGATGGTCGGTTTCATACCAAAAAAAATTACACAAAGACTATCAAGTTCCAAGTTCCCATATCTGTTGATGCAGATAATGGCGAAAAAAACCCCAACGACACTCAAATTCCATATTGTCCCAAAGGCAAACCAAAAACAATAATCTCCTTAATCAGAAGAACTCTTCCAGTTACCCCACTATTCCTAAAACCGACAGGAGTTCCACTTATAGGACAACAGAGGTAGAGTGTCTCCGAAGAGACTCAAGTGGATATATGCTGAATAAGGGAAAAGTGACAATAGTGTAACAATGTATGAAATATAAAAACAGTTACACAAAAATGCATTAACACAGCTCAAGTGCTAATCAGACTCTAATAATGAGGGTTACTAGAAGCCGCCCTCCTGTTAGATGGAACTCAGGAGCAACACAGCTGAGACGCCTTCTTGTCAGATGTATACAAGCTCCAAGCATAAATGAGGAACTAAAAAAGATCTTTAGTGTGTAGGCAGGCTTGGTACCCGAACCATGAAAAAACTATCTGAAATAAAATACAGCTGTCTACCCACACCCTGCGTATTTCTTATATAAAAATCACGATGGGCAGTACAGCATCCATTATCTTTAGGTGTTCAACCCAAGCCCCTATTGTTGCTATCTACATCCTTCCTAAGTTTCTCCATAAGAGTTATATTTCAAAATACATGTCTGTAGTCCAAATTGTTTGTTCTATAAGCAGTGTTGCCTCAGTCTAACAAACTGGCTTTTGGAAACCCCATTCGGCCACCTTGAGTGGTGGCGACTTGACCTGTCTATAAACCTGTCACCGTCTGTGGGGTTAAAATTTGACTGAATGTGAGGTCCTCGGGTATATAATGCTTGAGCCCAAAACTGTATAGAATAATTATTGTATTCTGATATAAAAATTAAATATTGGTTTTTGTCAAATCAATTAATGAATCGGGCGCACCATCTCAGATAAGGATGTACATTGATAGGTTCTTGTATGACTGTCTTTGTGTCTTTAAGGTAAGACTTACTAGATTTTAGATATGGTCAAACCTGGAAGTCAACAAAATCTGATAAGTTAGCTGTCGGTGAGTCTATACCCCTGATGACGGGTCGTCTGGGTGGTTTCTGCTCCTTACGAATACAGTAAAATATAGGGGTAAGTTGTAACTCTTTATATAAATACTCCAAATGTGATTTGGAAATAATCTGATGGTGAAAAAAATCTAATGAAAGTAATTGCTTGAGTTTGAAATTGAGTATTTTTGTTGGCTCTCCAGGGAGAATTTAATATGTTACATGGTCACCCAATATTCTATTTGCTTCCTCCCAATAGGCACTTTTGTACACAATAACTACCCTTCACCCTTCTCCATCGGCTTCCTGAATTACTAGATTTGGGTCAGATTGTAGAGACTTGCATGGGACCAAGCCCTAAATAAAACATTTTTTTTTGGTTTTGGGATTATCAGCTTCTCCAAGTCCTTCTCCATCATGTGGACAAATGTGTCAACAAGAGCCCTTTTACCAGGTGAAGAACTTGGACCGTGGTTTCAAAAAACAAATAAGTTGCCTTTTTCTTTTCAACGCTTAAAAAGCCTGATTTGGCCCCATCTTTTTTCATAAAAAGGATTTAAAAGTGAGCTTCCATAATTATTTCTGCACATCAGTCTACCAACTGAAATGATTGCAAGACTTCTCTGAATCAAATTTTAGACCTTTTTGCAACCTTTTTGTTGCTTCTGGTTTAGAGAACGAGAAGATAAATTAAATATTCCATAGCCATGAAGTTGTTCCTTACATAGCACAGTGGTATCCTCATCCAGTTGAAATTATATATGCCTCTTATTCTAATTCTCTTCACTGATGATTCTGTGTTTATTTGGGAAGCAAAGCGAATGGGATACTCCAAAATCTGCTGTGCGAGGTCTAGAATAATTAGTAATCTTCTCTTCTCTCTTTTGGACGGATGGCTTCTGGTAACCCTGATTATTAGAGTTTGATTAGCACTTGATCTGGTTCTCAGTGCATTGATACTGTGTTTACATTTTATACATTGTTACACTATGTGTCTTTCTTTTCTCTTATTCCCCTCAGGGGCGTAACTAGAAACCTCAGGGCCCCGGTGCGAGAATCTGTTAAGGGCCCCCCCAACCCATCTATCCCTTTCTCACTATCTCACCTCTCCCTCCCTACCCCCTTCTCACGATCTACCCTCTCCCTCCCTACCCCCCTTTCTCATGATCTACCCTCTCCCTCCCTACCCCCCCTTTCTCACGATCTACCCTCTCCCTCCCTACCCCCCCTTCTCACGATCTACCCACTCGCTCCCTACCCCCCCTTTGTAGGTCACTTACCGTCAACTCCTGTGTTGGGAGCATGAGGAGTTTGTCTCGGATGCCGGCACTCAGCGTGAATCGCCGGCACCCGAGACAAACGCCTCACGCTCCCAACACTGCACTCTGTGCAGTGCTGAGGCAGACGGCGGCAGCAGCGGCGGGGAGCAGAGGCATCCTGGATTTCTGTCAGTCAGGGGGGCCCAAGAGTTGCCGAGCGGTCGTTTTCAGCAACCGCTCGGCACCCCTTGGGCCCCCCTGACTGGCAGAACTCCAGGGCCCGGTCGCAGTCGCGACCCTTGCGACCCCGGTAGTTCCGCCACTGATTCCCCTATATGTCCATTTGAGTCTCTGCGGAGACACCCTACCTCTGCTGTATCAAGAAGATGTCCTATAAGTGGAACTACTGTCTGTTTGCTGTTCTATGTTAAGAATACACTCATTTCTAAAAGTTTCTACTAATTTCTACTCGGGTGTGCTGTTGTGTTGACGCCTTACTTTCTTATACAACTCTTGCTTTGCCCTTAGGTGGCGCTACTACATAAACAGTGTGTGTAGCTGGTAAGGGTCTCCATTGGACACAAAAAAGAACAAAGCAAGTGCACCACATTTACCAAACTGTTAAAATTACAAGAATATACTTAAAATAACATATATATTGCATTGTTTTCCTTAATTAACTTAATTTTCATCAACTTAACTGTGCATTATGCAGGGCCACAGTAACCCTTCCTGCAGATGAAGTTTCTTTTTGGCCCCTCATAATGCACAATAAAGTCAGGTTGAAACTGCAACTCTCCTGCAAACGTCTGCTTTAGTTATCTCCCCCAATTATGTTAACCATACAGATTTTTACTACCTGTCATGTTTATTTTCAGTGTGTGTCAATGGCAGCAGAGGTGGCTTTTGACATTTGGAATCTACTAAAGTATTTCTAAGGGAGCATTACATCTGATGTAAAGGTACCTATTACACAAGACATATAATATCTATAATGTTATTATTATTATTAATATATTTTATTTATAACGTGACAATTTATAGAGTACTTCTTACAGTCCATGTAGTGAAAAGAAATGGCAAAACCAGGATTCAGAAAGTAAGTTAAACCAATGCATTAGGTAACAAGTGCCATGCAGTACTCATCAGGGTTGTCCCCTATCCCCTTTACTTTATGCACTGGACCCAGGCAGCATTTTGACAGGGGTGACATGTTCTTTTGGGATAGATTCATGCCCCGCAAATCTATCTACATTATTATTGCCTCCTGCTTCTGTCTTCTTTCTTCATCCGCTTCTCATCATGTCTTCTTTCTTCTGTCTTCTGCTTCTCCATGAACCTGGCCTCCCAGTACACTTCAGCAAAAGAGCGGAGTCACGGGAAAGCCTCCCCCCACCCCTGTTCCTCCAATTCCACTTTTTGATAGTCAATGTAGCCACCTTGAGAATGTTGAACAGGAAACAATCTCTTCCTAGTGCTAACTTTTATACTTGATGTAGGTATTTTCTCCAAACTCTTTATTTTAATGTGGGAACCCCACTTTTTATGTTTCCTTGTTAACATTTGATTACCTGAACTGAGAATATTTTTTCTGGGTGTTTTTTGTATAATGATATACGGTTGTACTAATCTGTTATGTGCGTGGAAATTCTGTTTTAATTTAAAATGTTGGCAGGAATGGGCGTAGGAAGTGGGTGGTGGGGTTGGCAAATATATCAGAGCAGCCTTGAAGAAACTAGGGGGTTGTTGTTGAGCTGAGCGACTCAATAATATGCTACATCTATGGATAGCTGTTTTGGGGAATTCTTTTTTTATGTTGTGTTTTACTTGAAATTCCAAAAAACAAAAATCTGTATAGGATAAAGCTTTCGAGCTCCTACACTTATGTTCTTAGTATTATTATAAAGAAGGCAAAGTTACTCAAACCACTCCATTACAGGTATAAATGTAACAAAAATATTAATATCTAAAGGAAAGGTCAAAATAATAAAAACGTTCTCCCGCACCCACTCGCTGGAAAGTATAACAGGCTGTGGAACAAATGATCTCAGAAGGAGAGTTTTATAGTCTTAGTCCAGTGCAGAGGATGAATAGACCATGTGAATGATTATTCATTGGTGAAAATGTAGAAGAACCCTTTGTGCATTGTGACATGGACTGTGTATATTTAAGTACATGCACCCTACTAAATAGTACTGCTTACTATATAGTCAACAACATATAACCCTACAGCTGCCTGACTAGTGGTCTCTAACGATATATTGATCATAAAGGGGTGTGAAGGAACCCTCCATCACTAGGGCCACTAGAGAGGCCTGACAGCCAGCCTCCTCCCTACTGGCTATGGGCCCTGACTTTGTAAAGTCTTCTGTGGCTGCCCTCAGAAGGATATTGTCTCATTACCTGCCGAGGGGATTATCTCTGGCAGACAGCCAGGATCTGCAAGCATGGAGTGACCACCATTGTTTTAGTTTAATATCAGACCCCCCCCATCCCATGGTGTACTAATGTGTTGTTTAAGTCAGTCCTTGCCATCCCCAGTTCCACCACTACAGACATTTACCCCGGTCAATCCCTGGAATTGATTTGGCCGGTAAAAAGTAGTGGAGGTTGGGACCTAATTGTATTGTTAATCCCATTACTGACCCCATTGTCTCTGGGAGGCAGATTAAGGGTGGGGGGTTGTATCCCAATATCTTGTTTTATGTTAATGTGTGTTTTGCTGGCTATATCCAGCCATGTGTGTGAAAAGGTTAAAGTAGTCTTCGTTTTGGTTTATACCCTACACTGAGTCTCGGCTAGTGACTGGGAAATCGGGGAAAGAGTGTGTGTCCCAGGCTAAGGAAGCACAAGTCAGCCGAGGTAGTTGGTCGGACTATCCAACTCCTGTGACATTGGTGGCAGGCGGCGGAATTGCTTCCTAGTCTGAGGGACACTTTCCACCGGGATCTATCTCCAGGAAAGAGAATGGAAGGGAGCTACGCAGAGCTGATCCAGAGGAATTGTACCAGTCTGAAGCTCTGGAGGGAGGTTCTCCACCTGGAAATTAAGTATAAGGGCAAAAGCCTCCCAACATTAAATAGATAACACCCCTCCTGTTGTATATGTTTTATGTTTGTTAATAATATAGATTAAACAGTTGGCATTGAGGCAGTACCAGCTGTTGGGGGGAAAGCCCTTCTGCTACAAAACAGGGCAAATCGACATTTTGGGAGATCAGACTCCCTGCTGACCGCTATTCAATGGGACATATGGGAAGATCTTGCATGTAACTTGCCTGGCTACACTAGGTACCCATCCGGCGCAACCTACGTAGTATCTTTAGCCATGCATTCTTCATGTTGTAGAATAACACACAGCAAAGATTATAGTGGTTGTGAAAGCAGATTGTGGGGGCAGCTAGAGTGCTGCCCTAAATAAACCCTAGGGGCGCCCCCAAGCAAGGTACAACACGGCATTGAGGGTTGTGATCAAGGATTTGAAATTGGTCCAACTATCTGCTTGGGGACTATATACCCTCTGGAGTTGCGTAAATACAAGATACAGTTTAAAGTTCAGTATGTAAGTTCAGGTTTAGGTGGGAGAATAAAAGATGAATTCCTTCAGCCTCACAGACTGTAGCCGGGATATGGCTTCCTGGCCAGCTGTCATGAATGAGTTACAGATCCATCAAGCCGCACCTATCAGTTACTGACCCATTTTTGGGATAAACACAAGCTGTCCAAGTCTCAGTGGTGCCCCAGCAACTGGGCAGCTATCCATATTGGCAGACGTTCTATGCAATAAATAGGACACAACTGTGGTTGCGTGTAACGCCTTTTTACTTTGCGGGGATGTCACAGTGATGAGAGGCTTCTGTGTGTGGCAATGACTGGCATCCAATCTCTACACCCATACTTGTTTGTTTCCTGCCCCAGGGCAGTAAGGTGTAATTATATTGCTGCTTTTGGAAATAAATAAGCATGTGTGTGTTGCCATAGCGTGGAAATACTACAGAGCTGGGAAAATGACATCATGAACATGCATGTTGTTATATGGATGCAGTGGCTTCCGTTAAGTCTATTAGTGCATTGGCCCATACAGGACATTGTATTAAAGGGACAGTAAAGCATAAATATGATTAGGGATCCTACATTTCCACATACAAAGGACCTTTATTACAGATTAAGAGGTGTCAGGGTGAAGGGTTTGTGAGCACATGGTGGGTTTGTTGTTGAAGCCTTCTTTTCTTATCATGCTTCTACCAGTTTTTGGTGGGAACAGGTCACGCACTGCCTAGGTCTCTAAGTGAATCAAAGTTTCCTAGGTCTCTACGCGAGTCGCTAAAATGCATTCTGACACAGAGTTTTATTGTTGTAGAGATAAATTTGGTTAATCTCATGGGGGTAACGGAGAAGGATGGCTCTAGTGAAGAGTGGCCCCAAGCTGGTATGGGGATCAACAAAATCTAGGGCATTGACTTCTAGATAGACACTTGGGTAGCCCGTTATTAGGGTAGAAATGACACGTTTCTGGTTACTTGTGCCTGGTGTTGCAATGGTGTACAGATCGGCGTGAGGGAGTTCAATATAAATACGGCCACACATTATGGAAGTCTACATATTTTTTTACTTTAAGGCCAGTGGCCGCCTGATGGCCGCATTCTATGTTTTTATGCTCACGTAGTGCGCGACTGAGTATATACAGCCACATATAGTATTATCAGCATATGTAATATAAAAAGTGACACATATATGTACTCCCAATTCACCGTACTGTGTGCTTGTGGCAGTATTTGTATAGTCGTTTCTATCCTATTAACAAAAACACCCATAACATCCAAAGCTAGAGAATACATTTCTCCCTGGGTTATTTTCGGTGGATCCTATTCTTGGTCGTCTTTCTCAATTGCTTGATTCTGTAAAACACAGGCTGCATATATTCAGAGGGAGCAACAAGGCAAGGGGAGCGGGAGGGGGCAGCTGGAGGAGACGGCTTCCTATATGCCAGCGTTCATCTGAGGTTTTAGAAACAAAAAGCAGGGTGTGGGGGGTGTCGGGAAGTGGTTGTTAGGTCAGAAGCTGGCACTTCCACACTCAGACAGACTTGCTGAGGCTGCAGGGTGGCACGGCCACAACATGAACAAAGGCTTTATTGAGCGGCCTCTCTTCAGCAGGGAGATGAGGCAGCTTTAGCTCTGCTCTCGTAGGGTGAGGCTGTAAGACTTGCAGGACTCATGTGGGACAGATATTCACTGACCCCAGCTATTCGGCAGATGGGCCCCACATTTCAGGATGAATTGACCTCCAACACACAAGGAACCTATTACTTCTCTGAGCGAGCATTTAACCCCTACTGTACCATGAGACCAGTGGTTTTAACCACCAAACATCGGCTGTATTCTTTAAATGTGAGCAGAAAATTAAAACATTTTGTCTTCATTTTATCAAACTTTTCTTTTATCCATAATGATCATGTTATTACATATCTATCTATCTATCTATCTATCTATCTATCTATCTATCTATATATATATATATATATATATATATATAAATATATATCTATATATATATATATATATATATATATATATATATATATATATATATATACACAGCAAATAGTGATTTCAATTTACCTAACAGGATGCTAAATTAAGTTACCTTGGTAGAAATCGCAGTCCTTCACAATTAGCCTAATTATTTAACAACTATTACAAATGTAAGCCATATCCTCTTCCGTAAACCTGAAACCAGGATCTAGCAGAGGTATTGAGGAAACACTGGGCCATTGTAAAGGCATTTAGATCTTTAGGGTTGGGCAGTAGACGCTGTGTTTGGCTTTGTTGCATTTTGGTGCTGCAGGTCATAAACATTTAAGAAATAGGAAGCTCTTTCCTGTATCTCTGAACGCATCTTTAAGTGGTTCAGTATTTTACATTTACCTGATTTGGAAAAGCTGTACTGTTAAAAACCTTGATCATATAGAGAAAATAAATGCAAAAAAAAAAGGAGCAGCAAGTTTAAACTAGCGTGTTTAAGTTGTCACTTTGATGATGTCTACCTAGAAATCATTACAAGTTCTTTAGAAGAAGAATGATACTGATACTGTGAAATATATTCTACATATATGTTAAATCACCCAGAAAATCGGTGTTTTTATGCTCAATGCGGTCTTTAACCCGTTAAAGAAGAGCGCTATAGGAGGCTTTCAGTGTTAGCTTTGTTACACAGTATTGGTTGTTAACATAATCTCCTGTGCATCACAAAATACTAAATGCTGTACATATACATCATGGGGCATCATGTGCAACTAAGTAGGGTTGTGGTATTGTGTCCTGTGGAGTTAAAGTGTTAAAAGGTTAATAGGAGACAGTTCTATCTCTAAAGGAAAGGATGTAACTAAATCCATAACAGTTTATTGCCAGAACCCTTGCCATTGAGGTAATCACTATGTAGGGGGTCAACAATGTTTAAAGTCCAGTAAGACTTCTACCAAGGAATTCTAATATATGAAGGATAAAGAGGCATTGCTATTCCTGAGCTATATAGAATATGGGAAAATCCATGTGGCTTAATATTTAATTCTGAACTGGACTCTAAAGTAAAGGTTGAGCTCCCTGGAGCATGACCATCACTAGAGCTGGCTGCCTAATATATACTGGAGAAGGAGCACCAGCTTTCATAGATTGAAACTACCTATACCAAGGGTTTCTCAAACATGTGATCTCTACAAGTATGGATCAGACACAATTATATATTTTTTCTCTTCAATTGGTTCAATGCCTCCCATAGATTTAATCATTTCTTTTGAACCCCCCCAATCCATGGGCATAACATAGCCCCCCCCCCCGGTTCAGGTGAAGTGCAGTGGTAAGGCTTCTTCTTGGCGAAGAAGTTGGCACTTTGAAACTGGCTGTAGTCTATAGTTATTTAATTACAAAGTGTACACATGACACCACTGGCTTATATTTTAGGCAAAATAGTTTTGGTATTTTTTTTTGCTATTTAATACATGTGCACATACGTGTTCACTAATTTTACACGTTCAATAACATGACCCAAAGCATAATGCATACGAAGGTCGAGACCCCCTCCACACAACTTAAGTGGTGGGGTGAGATTTTGTCTTATGCCATTTCCTCCGACCAATTGAACACAAGATATGGAGTGGGGGGGGGGGTATAGGTGGAATATAAATCCCCACAAGGGTTAATATTTTATTTCCCCACCCTACGAGGTTGATAGGGGGTGTAGGGGACCCCTGTTCATTTAGATTTAATTTGTTTGCATTCCCTTGGATAAGTTATTTGCATGCTTTATCCACACAGACTATTAGCCATTCTCGTAACATGCACTTACCCAGACATTACTCTATTCTTTGATGTATGTTTTCCACCCATATATTTTGCGCATATCAGCATATTCATCTCTTCTAACAAAGTCTCATGTTTGTGGCTTATTATGGTTGATTATCTATCTCAGAGGACAAGTTAATTTCAATCACATGATACCCCAGGCAACAATTCAGGATGATGAAAGTTTAGTCTTTTCCACTGACCTTTCACCTACTAATTCTGTTTGAATTTAGTATAGATTGTTTCGTCAGTACCCTTAACTTATGGTCTCCTGAACCATACATAACTAATGGTGATAATAATAATAATAATAATAATAATAATAATAATTTCAGCCAGGCTTCAAATCCATGTATTGAACTTTTCTGTAGCTTTTTGTTATTTTAATCTGTGTAATTCTTTTGGAAATTTGGGAATTTTAAATTTAACAAGAACTTAACATAGTGTGGAGGAATAATCATGCAGATGCTCTCATCATTTGGTTGGCTTTTAATATATATACACACACACACACACACACACATTGGGTGTGTAGCTGAAAATGTACTTATTACATCATAATTTAAGAAATATGTTTTGTTCATTATTTGTCTGTAAGTCCCCTAAATATGACAAGTATATGGACTCTATAGATGGCAGGGCAGTTTGTTTGTGACGGAGTGAATATGTTTTAGTGTACGTGTGTGTAAGGGGAGTGTGTATGTGTGTCACAGTAAATTTGTATGTGTGTGTGAGTGTGTATGTTAGTGTGTGTGCAAGTGTTAAGTTAGTTACTGGGAGAGCAAGTGGCAGCAGGGGGGGTCACTCAGCTACCCCTGGTCCCTGTGCCAGCCCTCCCCTGGTAGCAAAGAATATTATGTCACAGCGGTAGAGAAAAGGAGAAACGTCACCCTCTGACATCACAATCGACACTGCTCTATTTACATTCTGATACGTTCATTTCATATGAATAGGAAGTAATAATCCATGTTCAAACCGGGCTGGAATCTGTTTTAAACAGTAAACACCGGTACATTGGTTTATTACTTGACGGTAAAATGCAGGTTTGGGGTATGCAATAGATCTTCTTTAAACTCATTTATTAACAAGCTATAAAGTTAAGAGAAGCTGAACACAAACTCTTACATACATTGAAAATATATAGGACGTATGAGATATGTTTGTCAGAAAATGTTCTTGTGGTGCAGGGAAATGGAGAAGTTCTTTGTCTAGTGCCGTTCTGACGCTCCGCCGTAACCTATACGAACGTGATTTCCCACTCACTGATGATTCCTCTTTTTCACCAACCGAGGTTTGACTGTCTTCTTCCTTGAGGGACAGACTTCCCTGTTCTGAGATGCTGCAGGAAGGTTTAAGTATTTCACTAAAACATTATTGAGAGAATACTTCTGGGCCTTGAATAAGTATTTCTAGAAGTTGTATGCCAAGATAACCATGACAACTGGTCTATATTACTTAAAGTGGATCAAACCTTACCTTTTAGTATTCTGTATAAACCTATGAAATGGGGATTAGATATTAAATTGACCGATTTAAATCCATTCGCTACTATGGCTGCTTACTACCATGGTAACCAGTGTTAAAAAACAACACCAAAAAAAAAACCAATTATGATTTGGATTGGCATATAATGAAAACAAAATATTACTCTTTTCTAACACCACTTAAACAGAACTCAACAAAAAAAATGCACAATGTGTGTTGGATATGTGTTAAAACTATAGTACGTTGCCAGTTACCTGGCTTGGTTGGATATCCGTTTCCTGGAAACTCTTTGAAAGGTTGCATCCATGGGTGTGGATTTAGAGGTAGCTGCTAATACGTTTGGTTTAGTTAGGAAGAAAAGAGAAGAGAATAAAAAAAAACAACACAAAAAGTGACAAAAGGTAAGTGAGAAAAAGAAAGAAAGGAGAGGGGAAAATAAAGAGACTACAAAGGTAGAAAAGAGGGAGGAGAAGTGAGAGAAACAGAAGGGGAGAGGAAAGAGAGAGAGGCTAGAGGGAAATGGAAAGAGAAGAGGGAGAGATAGAAGACAGAGAAGGGAGAATAGAAAGGAAAAGCTGAATGCCATTCGTCCATATGCGTTCTGCTTGTATTCCTTCTCTGGGGCTTCTCTGCCATGGATTGCTTACTGAAATGGCCACTGACCTGGCATTATCTCGGACACAAAAAGATGATGCTCTATAAAATGAGGTCTATCTTTGCATTATCAAGGTCAAATCCCAAGGAGAGCGGCTGAGTTGGGCCTACGCAATGCATCGGTAATGTGGAAGATTCCTTGAACTTTACTTACTGATTTAGCTATGCATTAACAATACATGCCTGAAAACTAAATAAGTAATAAAAAAAAAAAAAAAGATTCCTTCAAATTTGAATAAAAGTTGCAAAAACAAGATCAATACCAAGTTTCTTAGAAAATATTTTGAATAAATATAGTATCTTCCATGTAAAATAAATGATCCCTCGCAGTTACCGTAAAAAGATCCCCATAAAGGTTGAGATATTGCACAGCTCCAATATCGCTATGCATATCGCCCCAATAAGGCTACGACCAGGCGGTTCTTACACCTCTTTATTGCTCATCCAAGGACTCGATCCAGTAACATAAACCACAATTACTTTGTGTAGTTGAAGTTCTTCGCTGCTATGAATTTGAGCGGCAATTCTCAATAACCCTACACCAAAAACCTGTGCTCCTTTTCCGCTTGGCATACCGGGCAGCCAAGTCCATGCTTGTCTCTATTTGGCAGAAAAACAAGTTTAATACCCATCCTAAATAAAGAAGCTTGTTCTGAATAAATAAAGAACACAGCATCAGATAAAAAGGCGCAGCATACAAAATCTTATCTTGAGGACAAAATTAATGTAAGACATTTATATCTTAACTAGTGTATATATATATATATATATATATATATATATATATATTATTATTATTATTATTATTTTTATTATATTTTTATTTATTTTTTTATTGTATTCTGAAAAATTAAAAATTATTATACATTACAAGTAGTAATATACCCAAGCTTACATTTTAAATGTCAAAGGCAACAAGTAAATGTTGGCATGGAATGTTGTATATACTTTAATGGAACCACAGATCATCCACGAACGGCACATTTATTTAGCAATATTTATTTTACGTTAATACAAGATGAAAATGTCCATGCTAGAATGTCTTCTGTAGAATATATAGAAATATTTTTGTGGGCAAGAAGCCACCGAGCCAAATTAATATTTTTGTCACTTGTCACCCGTGTTGGTCAACAGGCACAGCAGTTGCTTCATAACTCACTGAAGAGTAGATCCAGCGAAAAGGTTCAGTGCCCCACACCAATGCCACCAGAATAAGATGAATGGCACGCAGCTTCAGCCTTAAGGTTACTTCCAAAAATAAAATGCAGCTTTGTTTAAATATGTGGTTATAGGGCTGGATTTGTGTAAAGGAAACCAGATGGGATGCTTGCTTTGAAATGTTCTCAAAAGGTGGACACTACGAGCTTTAGCCCCGCAACATGTGTGTCCTTCAAAACTGTGTACCACACAGGCAGGCCCACAGGGAGAATACATGCTGATTTATATCTTCCAAAAGAGCCAGGCTTTTGGGGGGGGGGGGTTTGCTTCCTTTTCAAAGAGAGACATAGTAAAGTTTTTTATAATATTCTTCACAAGACACAAGTCGCAGTCATAAAAAGTGTATAGCAATATACAAATATATATAGGTTCAACCGCTCGTAGCACAAAATCACATGAATTCAAAATGCCAGAGTTGTGTTTTCTTAATGTGCTCCAGATATGTTAAATTATTTTTATTGCAGGTTTTAACCCTTTTTACCACTGTCTTTAGAAGATAACTGGATCTATACAAAAGCGCGTGCGATGTATCTGTTTTTGCAGTCCAAATATCGACTTATTGCGCAACCTTTCGCGCAGATACAATTATTTTCCAAAGAAAAAAGTAAAGGTCTCTCCCTGTGTTCGAAGAGTTAACACTTGCAATCAAAATAATGTAAAATTAGATTTTTTGCAGTTCTATGGAGCCCAGCAAGAGACACTTTGTTTCCTCTTCACACCGTAATCCATTAGTATGATCACTCGTTTTATACAAGTGAAGCCTTCACTAAGTCATTGGAAGGAATCCAGGTTGGCTCATGTGTTCAGAAATGATTTATTGGGTCCGTGTTGAATGAGTATTCCCGCAAACAGTCCCATAATCACACTGCAGAGGGAGTACCCACATCTTCTTCGGCAGAAAGTAGCTACGGTCTTGGCAAAGCAATATCAATGGTGTGATTTCCAGAAAGTGGATTATTTATTTGAAAGGAAATCAAGATGAATAAAGATTTCCCAAGGAGAAATTGACACATTTGGGACCTATTTTTTTTTTGACGTTCAAAATTAGCATAGTTATAGCACATCATTGAAGTGAAACCTAAAATACTTTTATTGCTTCCAAAATTACTAGTGCCGCTAAAGAAACAACAAATTATCAATGTGTTCTTTGCTGGTTTTCTGTTTACATAAATCTGAAGGATATGTATTTTCTTCAGTAATGGTAATGCTTTCGTGCCTGGGATCTCGGGTTTATTCTACTATTTCTGCTTCGTGTACAGATTTGCTGTGGACTTAGTTTGTCCACGTGATACATTTTCTTGATTGGTGTCTTTCACTTCTTCTGCCATAAAGCCAGCTGGTGGAGACCCTATTTGAAACTGAGTGGCATTAAACCAAGAGTTATAGCACCAGTGTTAGTATGAATGACTGAATACAATTATACCTACTTAATCAGCACATAGGCCCAATGGCTATGCTGCGCTATGCACTAAAATAAACTCAGCCTAAAGTAAACACTCTGGAGTCTAAGTGCCAATTGACCATGATCCACTCCATCCATTTACCTTCAAAGCCCTAGCCTATCTAAGGCTGCATGGGGATAACCCACAGGTCTCTAGCTATGGTTTCATACGTAACTAGCTCTGCCCCTCTTAAAGCCACTCCTCAAGAAAGGATATCCCCAGGTTGCCTACCTGTGGAAGTTCCTAGGTATGGCAATAACCAATAATAACCAATAATATTAATGCACAGTAATTATCAACTGAGATGTGTGGTTTTTTTTTAAGTATGCCTTTAATTATATAGATCCATAATGTTGCCTTCTGAATATCACTGACCTGAGTCTTGTCGAAATATTTTTTTTTTTACATTTATGTACCTAGAACCATATGCATTCACTAATCCTACAAGAGTAGGCAATGGTTTTCCAAACTGTGATGGGCTGTCCTGTTGATTTAATGGGGAGCACAAGAAGTTGCATGGAATACGGTATACAGTTTATTCAGTCTACAGTTTAATAAGTGTGTTATTTTAATACTCATCTTTCCTCGGAACTACAAGATTTGGACAAATTGTGAACCTTGATACTGAGACTGATTTACACAACGTGCAAGTCCTTGGAGAGTAATCATGTGCCTCACATCCTTTCCTCCTTTGTCTGGTATAATTTCAGATATAAAGTTTATGTGCGATTGTTCTTTTCTTTTTTTTTTTTAATAATGTAAGAGATGTACAGAGGCCATCAGCAACACATTGGATGTGTTTGACTATTTTAAAGAGTAGTGGGACATCTATTAGAATAGAATTAGAAGATAAAATATTTCATCTCAAGTCGAGGGCTTATTCAGTCTATTAAACTGAGAATCTTCTTCTATATTTATATAGAGGGTGTTTATGTGTATTTAAGGATATCTAAGTGTACTTATCTGGTATCTGCTCTGCCTCCAGCCCTCAGGACCAGTCTCAAGTTGGGTCTGTTCCTAACACTCCAAACCTCCGTGCGGAGAACTGAGACATGAGATCTTATTGCAGCACTCTAAGCATAAACCTATGTAATCTATAAGATACAATGGAGATCTCGGGTCTTCCCAACCAGCCCATTGAGCAGCAGCACATGGGGAAAGGGCTTATCCCAAAAGAGGAATCACTTAAACTGATGGGAATCATGAAAACTGATTTCAGATGGCTAGTATATGTTGTATACATTTGTTCAGCTCATAATATGTTGATCCAATACAAGATTAAAGAGAAGAGACTGGAGCTGATGGATGAAGCATGACCCCATACAACAAAAGACAGACATCATTTTGAGGGTGCTTTGGTATGTCACAGTTAGCCCTATCTGGATAAGTATTATCAATCAATTTTGGCTGCTGAATTGATCTGCCTTCTTCCTTAATTCTGCAAACATATCCCTCTGCCCCTCATTATGGCAAATGAAGGCACCAACATTCCCCACCAACAGGAAAACATTAAAGTCTGCATACCTCATTTAAGCAGCTAGTCATTTTCCCAGAAGCTGCGTTATTCACGCTAACCCTAAAACCAGTTTATTTTTTTAATGATAAGATATATTCTTGTTTAAACAACCACGCTGTGTATACACCTTTTTGTGTGTCATGTCAACAAACTTATGTCTTACCGCTCAAAAGAGCAGTCTCATATGTATCTAGTATCTGCTATTCATGAATCAACTACTAGTGATTTTACTAGCCACATGTTGATACCGTGAGTTCCAAACATCCCTTTCCTGGAGAGTCCAGGTCAGTTGATTGATGTGAGCCCCCAAGGCAGATCATAAGTATAATCATCATTAACCCCCTTTCCCTCCTTTAAATGAGCCTCCAACATTAAAGTTCTCAATTATCATGGAACACAGGAACCACTAATGAAGTCTGACATTTCTGCTGTGTATCAGCAAGTCTCCGTCCTAACCCATAGGCACCATATCCTACACTTACTCCACAATCTGAACCTAATTCTTGTCGTTTTTATTAGATGTCCATGATCTTCCCTTCCGAACTTCACAATAGAGAGTTGTATAGTTGTTATGGTGTGTGCAGTAACAGAGGGTTCCATAAAAGTCAGTATTTAAAGCGTTAACGTGTTATTTGTCTCCTCCTGTTTGCCTTGCATTGGCAGACAATCCTATGTAATTCCGCCTACTGATTTGCACAGCATGAATCAAGACAGTAGCCTTTTCCCGATTTCTCCCACAACTGTTCCCAATCGCCCACACTTTATTCTCCTCTTCGGTGAGGAATCCTTTAATCATTGGAGTGCCATAATAGTGTGCAATACATCCCTTTGCTCACCCCATCATCACTGGTTAACTGTTTGAGTACCTCGTATACAGGAAGTGGTCAGACGGAATGTGGCGTACAAATGTCGCAGAACGCCAGGCATGATTTCTTACGATAAAATGTGTTTCTGTCTAGATCAGTTTCGTTTTTTATGACTGTGTTTATTATGCCGCCTATAGCAGAACTGGAAAAAATGATATGGAATTCAGAAGGAAGGCAGATAACATAAACAAGCATGTAATAGTACATATACATAAAAAGTATTGCGACAATTGACCATTACACCAACAGGGACATCACATTCTAAATACATAGACATTCATATGTAGTTACTTCCCCCCCCCACATCCCCACCCTTCGCAGCTATAACCGCTTCCAATCTTCTGGGAAGCCTTTCCAGAAGAATTTGGAGGGTTTCTGTGGGAATGATTGCCCGTTCACCCAGTAGAGCATTTGTACCCAGTAGGGCACTTAGTTGGATGAGAAGGTCTGGCTCGCAGTGTCCGTTCCAGTTCATCCCAAAGGTGTTTGATGGGGTTGAGGTCAGGGCTCTCTTTGGCTGGTCGGGTTCTTCCACACCAACCTAATCTAACCATGTCTTTATCCTTGTTCCTTGTGGAACAGCAAAGGGCCTTCACCAAACTGTTCCCACACCATTGTCCAAAATGTCTTAGTATTTTCCCATCAGCTAACCAAGACATTTGGCTGTTCACTTCCCTCCTATCCATCTGACATTATACACATGTACAAGGTACCATGGTTAGGGATGGCTGCTGACAGCAGGTTGAAGCGGGCAGGCAAGCCTACTAAGGGAGGCTTGCCCAGGGCCCACTTTCTTTACAAGTGGCCCTGCCCTTCCATTCGTGTATCCCTTCTTTCCCCCTTTCTTCTACCTTAGCCAGGCATTAAAGTCAATTGTCTCTGTAATAAGAGCACAAAAATGATCCAGCTGAAGAGTAAAGGCTGCCTAATGTACTATTTACTTTTGGTATCAGAGTACCCCATGGGAAAAATGGACAATTAGCATTTAGGTTTTGTTGTACTGTGAAGTGATCAACAGTGTCTCCATGGTCTCCCAGTTATTGTAGTTAGAAATGGATAACTTTGAGGTTTTTGTCCTAAAAAAGGCACATATGATGACAATTACAGGAGAAAAAAAAGGGGTAGGGGAAAACCGAGGGAAACAAAAAGGATAAGGCTAGGTAACTAAATGGGGAAATGGACAGAGGAAAGGAAATATAGAAGAAAGGACAAAGAAGGTAGAAGAATCAAGGAACAGGAGAAGACAGAGGAAAAGAAGCCTCAAAATAACAGAGAAAGAGGGGAAACTGAACAGTTTACAATGTGTAACCTACAATGGCCACAGTTAAAACCTTAAATATAAAATACTGAAACATGTTTGTGCACACAAATGGTGGAAGCCTTACCTCCTTAGTGGTGTAACAGGCATCACGTGAGAATAATGGATATGCAGATCTGAAGTTCACAAAGACCTGAACCAACAAGGGGTGATATCTAGCTAAATCATAGACATTTTAATCACTCATAATACTTCATTGATTACAGTATCAGGTCACATTAGTTTCCCATCAACTCTACGGAACAGAAACCAAAAGCTACTGGTGCAACATATAGGTGCACGGCCTATCAGAAGACATTGGCGTGGAATTTCTCCACTTCTTGCTGAGATAATAAAATTGATGTCAGTTTGAGGTTTATATCGGAGGGAATATCATAAAGATAAAAGCGCACCTGTCCTAAAAATGCCAGGGTGGCGCTTTCCATAGGGCATTATTTAATTTAGAAATTGGATTTGACTCATCAAAGGCATAGATCAAATCTCCGTGTAGGTAAAACCCCCCATCTTGTATTTCTATGTACTATTCATGTTCGCCAAATGCATTTGAAGTTGCCACCATCTGCCACATAAAGGAAGAACATTCATCCGGTGAGCAAACAAATGACACCCTCACTTGAAAAATGTAAATCAAGCGTTTAATATTTCAGGTATGACAATTAGAAGTGCTGTATCTTTTGCTGGAATGCTTTCAGATGGTGTGTGTATCACATGCTTTGATGGAAACCAAAATGTGGGCTTTATCAGACTCCAGGAAATGCTGGTTACACGATAGAGACGTAGTTTGAAGTGTATGTAGTATATGTGGAATGCGTTAGAAACACTGTTAGGGAAATGTGTAACAAAGGGTAAAGTAGTTTAATATAGAAAAACAACATTCTTTTATTTTGTTTAATTTTTACTACGTTTTTTTTCACAAGGTTCGGCTTCCTTTCCTATAATCTACAGCTTCATCTACGTATTATGGCTTTGCGTAAACTTAGCTTTCACACAGAGGTCAGTACGAGACTAAAGGTATTTTGCTTTCTATTATTTGCAGGAATGTAGATACTAGAATTGTAAAACCTGAATGATAAGGCAAAGGATGATTTAAGACATTCCGTTTTACGTCTTTGATATACCTTATGCTGTGTTTAATGGAAAATAGGATAATATTTCCATTGGACTGTTCCTTAGAGATATTTGCTTTGGCAGCAAAAGTCTTAAAATATTATGTTAAAACTGATATTATTATTATTATTAATAGTGTTTTCCATATGCCAAGCTTTCTTACATTCAGGGCCGGACTGGCCCACTGGTATACCAGGAAATTTCCCACGTCTTAAAAGGGTTGGGACGAAGAGCTAAGGCACGGCCATTGGGCAGCACAGTGCGTGAACACCAGCCCCTTTAACTTCATGAATGCCGGCCTCCACCCGCTGCCCTCACCAGTCACCAGAAGTAGTGGTAAGTCGGGATGGGGGGCTGTTATATGGGGGCTTAAGGCTTTTCTGGAGTCAGAGTGCCCCATGATATGCCTTTTAACCCCCTTTATGCCACTCTGCCTCTAGAAATGCCTTTTAACCCCCTATATGCCACTCTGCCTCCAGAAATGCCTTTTAACCCTCTGTATGCCAGTATGTCCCATGATATGCCCCTGGCATATAGAGTTATAAAGCACTTCTGCAGTGGCACATAGGGGCTAAAAGACATATCATGGGGCAGAGTGCCATATAGGGGGTTAAAAGGCATATCATGGGGCAGAGTACCATATAGGAGGGTATAAGGCATATCAGGGAGGCAGAGTGGCAAGCCTGGGGGCACATGTGCATAACTGGGGGGGGGCAGGTTGGCAAATAAAAGGAAATAAAAACAAAAAAATATTTTTCTCAATCACCGCTTTTATAAAATGTTTTGATTCCATTATGTCTAATGTATTTAATTTATTAGGGCCTTTTAACACTTTTGCTTTCTGGCATTTTAATACAAATAATGTGATAAAAAGAATGTTTTATAGTTATTTGTATGGTAAATAGTGTGACTCGGGTATGTATCTTGCAGTCGAGCTCCTATACCTACACGCACCCCTAATAAACTATATGGGGCTGATCTCCAAATGTTTGCAGGGCTGCTTTTCATTCACAGTCCGGCCCCGCTTACATTCCCTTACTGTGTTCACCTAAACTACATCCACAACTCTGATACTCTTTCTTAGATACAGTTATCAGCAATTCCATATCCCATCTTGTTGGGATTGTTGTGTCCTCAAGCCTCTAGAATGGACCTGTCTGGTCACGGCTGGGCCACCAGGGGGCCGATCAGTAGTGAATAAATGTAAAGTAACGCGTTACATATAAACCCTTTCCTTATCCGCTTCCTCTGCCTGTGCATTTTGATTGCTAAATTATAAACAGATGTAACATTAGGTTTGCATATTTCCTATAACATGTTGACTCATGTCTCATTGGAAAGGCTTTACTCACGCTGACCAGTCCTTCACTCAGATAATACTATGGCTCCTGCTGTTGATGCCACTTTAGTGTGGCTGTCCCCAAACACAAGATATAATATACAAGCCATAACTACCAAAAGACATGATCACATCTGTATTTATCTTTGCAGGTTAAATTAACTAGCGATATCACCATCAGGATCTTTTGCGGAACTCTATCATAATTACAACAATGGCCACAGTGGAATGCCACATGCTTCACATTTTTGAGACGCTATGTTACTTTTGTTTATGACCACATGTTGAAGGATGTGTACATTTAGGGAGCATTTCTAGGAGTAGGTTAGTTGTTCTAGGATTATAGGTCTAATAGGATTCCCACTCCTCAGAGGGAGGGCAGAAAATTCCTCTCCTCTCTCTCCTTGACCATTTCTTCAGGAACTGTGTGTATGTGTGGGTCAATGGGTCAGCTAAATCCTTAAGGTGATCGGGATACATGGAGCTAATCCCCCTTCCTCTGAGACAATCATGGAAGACATGAGTTGCCTTGGAGGGAATAGTTTAATGTCTTAATCTACCAATAAATGCTACAAGAGACTTTAAGTATATTCGCCCAAGGGCGTCTTCTCTATAGCAATCCAGGTAGTTAAGGGTGGATGTGCTAAGTCAAGATCTCCAAGTGGGTCATACGTTAAGGCCTGGGAGGATGGGCAGCTGTCACTTGACTGTGCCTCGGAAATGTGGCTTCTCCACCTCTACTCATTGTTTAGTGAATAAACCTCAATAAGCTCCATATGATAAATGTCCCCAGAGCTACTGTCCAGGTCTGGACCCTCATTTTTATGTGTGGGCATGCTGTTTGTCTGCCAGGACACAGATACATACAAGTCTAGAGTCCATACACAGAGACCAACATAAAGAGACCATATGCTGTAACTCTTGGCAACCGTATCTTCCGTAACAGTGTTTTCTAGACTACCATATCTGCTTATCTTAACAATGAGTAGAAGTCTATATCATTATCTGTACTGATTGTTGAATTGAATACATAGCAGCCTCAGTACTCACAGTAACCCTGCCTGCTTTTCTTACCCGCCTTTTGTAACCCAATAACGGTAACTCATTTCACATTAAACAAGAAACAAATTGATTCATCTCGAGCTATTTTTCTAAAAGTTTAGGCTTCGTACTCACTGGTGTCCTAACCTGATCACAATCTGACATATTAATTTGTAGCTGTGTTGGGGTAATTGACACTGATATCTGTCCCTCACGACACTGTCAACCTGGCTTGTCCCTCCTGATCATGGTAATTATGTGGCTGGCCGTATAAGAAGATTAAATAGCTGCTTAGGGTCTCCATTGGACCCATAGAGGATGAAGAGGAGAGGCCCATAGGTACATTCCTGATAAAGTTCTATCACGTCATATCTCATTTAAATTTGGGTGTATGCATGGGCGTCCACAGAAATCTTTTCGAGGGGCAAAATACTAGCCCTGCTCAAGGGGTGGGGCATGGGCAGGATAAGGTGGGACATGGGTGGGGCTAATCTGCCCATTCTATTCCGATGGGGCGCAGCATCATGATGAGAATGATATGGAGCCACTGTCAACTGGCCATCATGGTCGTTGCTGTAGTAGCCTCGCGAGTACAGAACACAGACGTATATGTAAACTGTATTTATTATTTCTTTTCGGGCTAACCTGGGAATCCAGCATTGTTCCGCAGTGATCTCCTGGAGGCAAATCACGACATATTGCAGGTGCAGTCCCCGGCAGAGCTTGAAGTAGATGTATCCCTGTCGTCGTACAGGTTGTCCAGAATAATCAGTAGGATAGACAATTGACTTATTTGAAATGTTTTTTTGTTTTTTTTTGTTTTTTTTTGTCTTTCGACCAATGGGTGAAATTCAAGTTGGAAAATGTCCCTCTTGAATTCCCACCTCGTGGACACACATGGGCGTATGGCTATCCCGAATGTAAGACGAGACCGAGGACTGGTTAAGTCAAAATTTTCTTATCTTCTGCAAAATTATGTTTCTATTGTACTTATGGGTAATTATTGTTTTATTACTTTCTATTAAAGCCGGGGTCATTATATATAATTTTAACCCCTGCAAACCTGAAATATGTAGCAGTTATAGGTGTGTATATACAGTATGTGTATATTGACCTTATACTTGTCTACCCTATAATAATATTATGAATAATAATAATAATAATAATAAATAATAATAATATAGCCATCAGCAAACAGATCTAGTCCATAAGAGCAGCCCATGGGCCATCAGTGGATGAAGAGGAGAGACCAGAAGTATGCTTGGCTGTGATTTACAATAATCCTATATGATTACACTGTGTATGTGTAGGGTTCCTGGTCTGGGTATTCTAAAATCTGTTTTTGGAGTCAGAAAATACACCTCAAATCCTTTATTTTTTTTTACTGAGCAGATGCCCTGAATTAAGTAACTCTTGTGCCGTAAACCTTGTCATTTTATTAAACTAATCTGGGTAAGGGCCCCCAAGTTAGGGCCACTTAAAAGTAAAGTTGGACTTGGTAAGCATGTGTGTGTTAGTGTGCATGGAGTTTGTGCAGCCGGAGCTGACTCCCTCTCTCCCACCCCCAGTGGAAGGAGGAGAGAGGAGGAGGAGGTGGAGCGGCAGCCCCGGGGAGGTGGGGGCCCCACTCTGGATGCGCACTCACACGGATGCTTGGTGCAGGATTGGCCCCGGCTCTGGATCGCTTTCTCTCTTGTGTCCCTTTGGATTTGGAGCTCTGCTAGGCGCATTCCCAGGATTAATACCCCGATCGCCTCCCGGATCCCCTCTCCCTTCACCATGCGGCTGTCCTGGAATCCTCCCCGCGCCCTGGCCGATCGCAGCCAGCCCCGGATCGGAGCTCGGTGAAGGGGGACAATGAGCGGCGACCAGGAGCCAGAGTGAGTGCCACCTGTATACGATCTATACTGTGCGCCGAGCCTGCAATAGCCGGCCATATGGATGTATACTGTGCCCGTATCATCTGCGCTTCTGCTGTGCGTGCGATATCCATAGCGCTACACCTTATCCTATAACTATATATATATATACTCTATGCACTCTTTACACACTGATCAGTATATACTGCACTCTGCCTATACCTGCATACCCACCCTATATACTGTAGCAGACATAGCCCTATGCAGGGCATGATTGGCATTAAAGGTAATGACCTCTCGCCATGTAGTGTAGGTGTTTTGTTTTCTTTCCCAAATATAAACATCTAAGGCACAAATAATATGGTTAGATGTATACAATGTATAGCATTTGGTGATGCATAGTATATGATCTGGATTCCACGATTCCGAATCGAAGCCTACAGCAGCTGGCCTACGTTTCATGGCTGCACATATGGCATCTGTTTGCAGTCCTCTGTAGGGATCTCATGTTGTATGTTCTTCTAGATCTTCTTACTACTTAAAGATCTGTTTTGGGATCCACTTATAGGTGTAGGTGAATGCTGATTATATTACTATCTGAGGCTGGTTATGTATGTCAAATGCTCACATGGCGGATTTTATATGGAATGATTGTGCTTTCATGTATTTCTATACCTTGCCTGTATTTGTGTTTCTGTCCCACTTTGTGTCTTTGCAGTCAACCAATTCATGATTTGCTCATTCATAATTTCATGTCATCTGAATGGTGTGCGGATGCAGTGCAATGTAGTAGCATGTTTTGTATGCATGTAAACATAGTTCTGCATTCATGTCTTATGAATGTGTGCTTGGGTGTATGACTCCAAATAGTCATGTATGGATGCGGTACATATGTATATGTATGTATGTGCTTCTACTTTAGGTCTGTTATTTTTAATGCATGAAGTCATGTACCGGAGTTCATGTATGTGTGTCTGTTGTTTTATGTGCACCGTGTAGCGTGTTGCTGAGCTTCTGTATGACTCACCCGATCATGCTACATTGTTTCTTGAGGATGTGATATGCAGAATTATGGTGTGGTCAATATGCCTTTAGGGATAATAGATTTAACTAATCTTATAACCACGTATTTGTTGATGTCAACATTATATAGCAGAAAAAAGAACCAGGATATGTTATATATGTAATGTACACGTTACACGTTATGAGGTATTTTTGTGATTACCGTGATAAAGGGTTGCACAGCACATATATATTGTGTATGGTGATTGTATGTACCACTGGGTTAATGATTAACAGGTGCTATATGTGTGAAATGAGTATAAAAATGTTTACATGTGTGAATATGGTATACAGGCCCTGGGTGTATATATGCCTATGCGTATATTTCATTAGTTCCATGTTGGTGGGTTTCGTTCAGTCTTGTATTCTGCATATAGGGTGTCGTTTTCCGTATAGATTTTCTGGGTACGTGGAATTAGAAAATTCTTTGCGTAAATCCCAGGAGCCAGGCAGCCATTGCTTCTCCTTTTATTTATTTTTTTAGATATGGCACTTTTATGCAATTTTCTATTGCTGTCTATCACTTTTAGGCTCCGTATTTTGCTCAGACATGGCATTGGGCAAAAATGAATACTGTCTTTTGTGAATACCGGCGGTGTACTCTGCTCTCATAAGTGCCATCTTAGGCACACTATGTATGGCTATGCTGGGGAACATCTGAGTGGGTCGGTGTCAGCTTGCGGCGTACTCTGTGCTGAGTGTCATCTTATAGTGTTCCCTGAACTAAATGTCCTGGTTGCCATTCGCTTGTGTAAAGTGCCAAGTTTCAGATCTCTGCTCAATGATCTGGTTCTCAGCTTTCAGAAGTCTGTGTGGATTTTTATATATTTTTTTCCCTTTAAGTGCATGGTATTTAGCGTGTCTGCTCCATGTGCTGCATCTGCTCGCTGTGTGCTGCGAGCCGCCATGTTGTGCTGCTGTTTTGTGAATTGTTCTCATTTGCATAGCAGGATCCCATTCATAAAATGTTCCCTCCCCAAGTCACCTTCACATTCTGTGACATGCTGGGGGGAGGGCAGCCAGAAGATATGGGGGGGGGGTTGAGAGTACAGACTGATGTGCTGGAAGGGGGCTTAGGGCAGAATAGGCTGAGAAGTAGGTAGATAGGGCAGCAGTACTGAACAGAAAGCGGTATGATATGATACCAGGAATAAGCTATGGGAGAGGAACTTGGCTGTGTGATTTAGGAGAGGTGGTCGGCCATACCAAGGCAGACCTAAACTAGGTGCAGATATCTGTACGACACTATATATATTATTTGTTCACCCCGTCATGCACACACTTGCTGTTCTTCAAAATATACCTACTTTTTTGCTCAATAATTCTCCTAAAACTAGCCTGTAAAGCTTGTGTATGTTGAACATAATGTTTTCTCTCATGCACCTTTTCTCCCCCCCCCTCAATCTTCTCTTCCCTCTCTTTGCTTCTTTCTCCTTCCTCCACTTGTCCCCCTCCTCCTTCCCCCACTTGTCCCCCTCCTCCTTCCCCCACTTGTCCCCCTCCTCCTTCCCCCACTCCTTCCTGGCCTCTCCCTCCGCTACCCCCGCCTCCTCCTTTGCTTGTTGACACAGCTATGTGGGAAATATCAGTGCAGGGAGGCTCTGGTGTCACGTGACCCCCTCCTCCATTCATAAAATACCTGTGTCCATTCACAGCACTGAGCGCATTTGCAGCGAGCAGACAATCTCACCTGTGGAGGCCGAGCACATTTGTGGGCCTGGGAAGGGGTAGTTTGTGCATTCACCTTCCTCAGGAGGGGGAAGGGTAATTCCCTTTTAAAATACATTTCTGTCTCAGGGGGTTGCCTTTTACTGACGCTCCTGTGTGGCGTCCCTTCCATTCATATGCGCTTCTGCCCGAGGACACATGCAGTTTTGACACCCCGTTTCCGTGATTGAGAGATTATATCATGTATCGATGGGGGTTGGTCTTCGTATTCATCAGGACGAAGAACCTGCTGTGTTCCTCATTAGGGCTTTGTTCACAGGTGCAATAATAGGATGTGGGTGACACCGTCTACCCTTTTAAAAGGGAAATGAGAAGGAGGTGGGGGGTATTTACCACCAAGGATATTAGTAGTTTCCCGTTAAATGCACTTTTGTCATAGGTCCCGGATTACCATTTTCAGATGAATGGGAGGGTGCCATTCAGCGACATGCCTCCTTGGAATGAGCTGTGCATTCCATAGATACTCCAACCCTGGTCTATTCCATTCATATCCGGAGGAACTTCTTCCTAGCTGGATGCCATTAGTGTTCCCTTCCTGATCTTCTGGAGTAAGCACTCCTGTCTGGCCTGCCGCGGATGCTACAGTCTAAATTAGTATTTTGTTGCAGTGGTTTACAAATTTTTTTTAGTGTAAGGAAGTTTCACTTCCCTACAGTCTCCCATCAGAGGAGGTAGAGGCTAATACAGCGAGGGAATTTATACATGCATTAAGTAGGCCATGGAACGACCAAGGTCTGAGTCTTCATGAATTACGGGCAGACTAGATGGGCCAAATGGGTCTTATCTGCTATCAGATTTAAATAAGACATAATTTGACAATTAGGTCTTTTGTAGTTTTTTAGCATTCGGTAATACTTTTTGGCTTTAGATCGTCAAGAGACCCTAAAACCAGGAGACCATATCTTTCCTAACTTCTAATTTGTTTTGTTTTTTGCATTCTGTATCCCATCAGTGGTGGAATTATAAAGGCAGTAATGCGTTGGCTTCGGTTCACCTTCTGTGTGGTGGCGTGACACAAATTTTTGTGGTCCCTTCTCCGTCTATGTATCCTGTTTTGAATCCTAAAAGATGTTTTAAGATCATGTCGCTACACGTGTGAAGTGATGATTTCAATTCTAGATGTTCCTTTGTTTCACTAGTTTACTACCTTATATTCAGGTTATTGTAATACAATTTTAGTTTTTCTGTAGCTTTCCTTTTGCTTTTTTGTAATCTTTTTGGGGATTTAGTTCCACCATCTTACATCTATTAGTGGCAAGTCGGTAATCAAAGTTAAGCGCTCAACAACCGTCCTGGAACCCAAAATTGCACGGTTGGATCCTATTTTTTTTTCTCAAGGGTTTTATGTATAATATGGTTATCCATCTTGCCTATTCTGTAAGAAAATCATGTTGACTACTTTGGCAAATTCATTTTCTTCCAAGTAACCAATAAATAAACTGGCTTGTACTGGGTTTCAGTGGAACATTTTTATAAGATTCTCTTATCTGGTGGCAGCTGTTACTGAGCTAGAAAATGGATCAGATCTTGAATGAAAGTTATGTTGTTCTAGTGTTTATAATCGTGGTGGGATTCTTTCCATTGTCCATCTGAAGCCTCAGACGCCAACATGCAGTGCTCCCTAATATACTTATGGTAACCCTTTAAGGCAACACTGGCTATCTTGGGGGGCGCATGCCAAACGGGTACTCTGGCCGACGACCATACAGTATGTGGCCAGCAGCTGGATATGCTCGGCCGAACGCTACGTAAGCTTGAAAGAATAAGTTGCGGCTGCTGGCCTTAAAGTGCCAGAGCTGCCTTGTCATCACCAGTCCGGCCCTGAACATATGTAAGGGGCTGCTTAGTGTTACAGAAGTTCAGAGAATGTGGCCTTGGCTCGAAGGATCTGATTTCCTGTTTTTTCTTTACTGCGATGGCGCTTGTTGCTTGGTTTCCAGCGTTCGGAAGTGCCAAAAGTTGGCCGCATGAAGAAGCTTTGTTGATGACAGAGAGAGTAGGCAGTGAGTGTTTGCACTGAGTCAGTCCTGTCTGTGATACAGTTCCTGAAAACTGAGCATCTGCAATGAGCGTAGCCTGGCTGCACATACGTGGGTGGATGTTCTCCCCCATCTGATTGCTGCTCATATGTTTCTTGTTTTTGGTCAGTCTCTTGATTCATCTTTTCTAGTGCAGTTAACCCCCCAACCACCACATCCATATTTGTCACTGTTTAAAAAAAAAAAAAAAAAAAAAAAAAAAAAAGGCTGTATTTAGTTGATCCCGAATACGAGTGAAACATCCTTAAAAGACTTGAACCTTGTTTGAAGAGTCTCCCGCAGCAATGGTTGTGATCCGTAATGTTGTGGGCATTCGATTCACATGGGTCATTTTTACAAAGATCCGTGTCTAATGTAAAAACCACCGAAATCTCTCATGCACTGAATTATCCGTAGGCCTGCTTGCCTTTATGTAACCAATCATCTTTGAATTATCTTAAGGCCTTCTTTCAAGGTTTATGTAACTACCCATCTTGTCTGGCATGCGCTTGCCAGGAACCAAAAAAAAGAAATCAAAGAAAATTTGCTTTTTCTTCCGCCCTACATTGTCCGCCTGTCGCCAACCCAGTTATTATGTCAATGCCTTTAGCAATAGGATATCTACAGCGTGTGATAATAAGCACTAATGTACATAACTATCTATTTAAGGAATGTCTTCCTCTCTTCACACGAAAGGATGTATGAAAGTGAATCTTTCACCTTTAGAACCCCTATATTTGACAGCTCGGTACACTTAATGAACCCGTCTAACCAGAACTGTATCTTTATTGTTGACGCTACTCTAGGCTTGACCTAGGGCAGCACCCCAGTCGCCATGATGGAATCGGCTACGAGGCCACGTCCTTGCTGCACGCCAGCATATGATGTCATATCCCAACACACAACCTCTTGGGCATATGCAGTGTGAGGTAGAGCATGACATGTAGCCCGTGTCGTCCTTGATAGTATAAATGTGCTATTTAGGAGATGGATCTCCCTTGTAATGGTACACCCTGGAGAATGATTGTCTCAGACGGCGATTGTTCATCCGTTTTGCGTCACATTGGCTTTCACCGCTTGGACCAGGCTTACTTAGTCCCCGGATGCATCAAATGGCAATTCCAAATGAATATCTGCCAATGCATATGTATGACTTTTACAACTTATGTATTGGGAATCCATATCGTGGAAGCAGTTGTCTTAACTTTCTGTTCTCAGGATTTGTTCTCCCAATTGATATTTCTTTTTAAATTGATATTCCCATTTAGTAAAATCTTATTGACACTGACAAGTTTTTTAAGGGTGAGAATGTCGGATCAGGAAGCAGAAGTAAACCAGTACCTAATCAAATAGCTCAACAATTTGACGTGTTTAAAAAAAAAAAACCAAAAAACTATTATTCGTTTGAATAAATCACTTTTCAACCAATAACTAATACTATTATTGTGATGTTTTTTCAAAATAATTCTAGTTTTCGCATTAAAAAGGCAGCTGCATATTAGCAATTTGTATGAGTACTTGTTATGTTGTTTTAGTTAGACTTACTAGACAAACACTCTTGACTCTTTATCGTACTGCCTGTGGTAAACAGTTGAATGGCTCAGTCTTAATCGCCCATCCGGATACTCTGACTAATGTCTAGGGAGAATGGACTTTATTATCATTGCCATAAAGAATCGGCTCAGTGTGGTGTTTGAGCAGAGAACGTCACAATGACTATCATGAATATCACATGACGACTTGCAAAACGGCGAGGTCTGCCGATTTTAAAATTTATTGAAAAAAAACCAAGATGAAAAACATTTTTTTATTCTCAATGATGACCTACTTTGCTGTGAACAACACTTTATTTTATCAGAAAAAAAAAAAAGTTTTTCCATTGGACTTCCTCTTTAATGTGAAGGGCTTCTATCTTCAGATTATAACTGTCAATGTTGGCTGTTGTTTAGTGCACTGCAGCCAGTATTATCAGCAACAAAATATAATATGTACTTTATTGAAGGCTATGCAAAAAGATCAACCCTAGTGGAAAGTGTAGCCAACAGGGAGATCCATTGGTTGCTAGGGGTACTTCACCGCTGTCCGCCAGGACTTTGAGGAGTTATTGTAAGTTTCACAACTTTCTGAAACCCTTCATGAATTATATTATTCTCTAATTTCTTATTCTTCTGCTTAAAGATTGTTTAAAATTGCTGTGGGATCATAGTTGTAGTTTGAAGATAGACTTAGAACGTGGTCCATAGTCCATGGTCTAGGCTAGGGTTCTCCAGCTGTTGGAGGCTTCTGGATTTTTTTGCTTATCTAATCTTCTTGCTAAAAACCCTTGATTTTGTTATTACGCGATGGTATGATCCCTGAGCATGCATGGCATGTTTAAACATATCTCTTCCCATTAAAAGTGGTATAAAAAAAAACCCAAAAACGTGTCTAGACAAAGAAGACAGGATGCTAGTGGTTGGTAGGGGCTCCGACATTATCAATGCAGACACCTTGACCAGCATTGCTATTCACTTCAAAGCCTTCTTTATCAGTAACAGGAAGCAATACAGACTGGCTGCAATCCATAGTCTAGGCTTATGTTGGTTGAGGTTCTTGCACACAAGAGAACACAAGAGCCTTCAGCATTCTGTGTTTTCAGCCCATTGTCTTGCTTTTGTTCCCCTTTTATCTAGACTATTAGCTTTCAGAAGCGGCCTTGAGAACTTTCTGCGTGAGGTTTTTCTTCCCAGAAGTAATCACCACTAAAATGTGCTTCAATCATGAAAAGAAGTCATAATGTGACAATCTATAAATTGACAATAATAGTACTATAGTCTTGACCATGTAGAACAACTCAATAATGCTAAACATGGCATTTTATGTTTGTGTTATTTCATACGCTATCAATGCCTTAATTAAAAAGGCACCTAAATATATCTGGTATTATACCTAAATGATACTGCAATAATAATAATAATATAATAAGTTTTCTTGTTATTTTTAATATTATTATTATTAAATAATACCCATATATGAGGCTGTGAAACTCCCTCCTGACTTTTTATTTTTCTTAATTTCTTTCTTAATATGAGAAACCTTATTTATTGTGTTTACGTACACTTCCGTTTATTTTGTGAATGACATTTTGTGATCTGCTGCTGGATTCTCCCTTAAATCATAGGGGGAAAATCTTTTTAGAGTTATTTTCCTTGCGCAAGAACAGCGAACTCTCTATGTATCCTGATGAGGAAAGCTAATCATTTTGGATGATAAACAGAATATCAACTGGGCTATTGTCCTGTGCATCACGAAATGGCTCGTACACCCCACCGAGTAATTCATGCCTGCGGCCAGTAACTTCCTGTCGTACGGTTTTTATGAGAAATCTGTAGCCATTCTTTTGTAGCGGTAACGCTTACAAACTTCGTAACATAACATTGTCTTTGCATAACCTGGAATTCATGGCATTAGCGCGCAATTAAACAAGAACACCTCTATGATCTACTTAAGTATGAAGTAAGGGATTAAAGCCCTGAGCCCTTCAAACTGATTGATTCCAGTTGCATTTGTAAAGGTGGGCTGACGAGAATGACTGCGCCTTTAAATCCTTATCAGATATGTGCAAACTTAGATGCTTATCTTCAGTCTTACTTAAGACACAAAGAAAGGAAATCTTTTTACAAGCTGGAATGTAACATTAAGAAATAGCCTTAAACCAACAGAGACTTTTCCCATAGGGTACATTTTGTGATTCCTTATGTAAATCAATGTGACGGTACTAAAATAAGCAAAATACATGTTGTGTTTACAGACTGAATTATATATATATATATATATATATATATATATTTGTCTATCATGAGAGCAGCTGTCTAAACTTCCTGTTTACAGAAGTTTTATTTCTGGATTTCAGGATTTGATCCTTGATTATCCCCCCCCCATCTATGGTGCAGGGGAAATGAAGTCACTGTGTAATGACATCACAGACACACTCCCATGGGGATGCAACTGATGAGAGTAGCCATTATAGCTTCCTGTCTATAGGATTTAAATGATATTGCAGTGGGGTTTTGTGGCTGGGCGGTGCCATAAGCATGACCCAGGGCAGCACCCCAGCCCCCTCCCCGAGTGATGGGATATGATGTCATATCTCAGAGATCTGCATTTTAAGAGGCCAGTAACTAGGTAGATTTCTGATCTCCCCAACCAGCCCACAGGGCTAGCCAAGTTCTTCCCGCAGCAGAACCTCACTGGGGATGGCCCTTCTAATATACAGCCAAGTTGGGGAGTTGAAACACAACTACAAACTTTCCTGACAACTCTCTTTAGTGAATAAACCTCAGTGTCTCTGTCATTAAAGCTCTGGCAGACTGCTCATCCTCTCCCCTTTGGTCACAGTAGCGCTCAAGCACTCAGTACCAAGTTCAGTTTACTTTTTAGTCAATAAAATTCCCCAGTCTTTGTGTTTCTCAAGTATTCTTTCTTTTGGGAGAGGTACTTTGTGTTAATCCGGAAGCACAGTCGTTCTGGGGTATGTCGGTATAAAATGTTTTAATTCTGTGATAATGGTGCTGTTATGGAATACAATATTTGGAGAGAAATTTTTTTTTTTGCTTGTATTTCTATGTATTGTAGGGATTATTTTCCGAATATGTTAAAATAGCAATAAAAAAAGCAACAAAATTAGTATGCTTTCTTTTTGCCACATTGTTATAAGGCGAACAAAACAAAATATAGAATGCTGCCATGTATTAGCTTCTTTTTTGCCCCTGAAAAAACAAAAATTTATGTTTTTCTGTGTCTTTTGCTCTATTCAACTGATTCAAATATAGGACTATGGCTTTACCTAGGTACATCAGCTGAATAGGCCACGATTATGTGATTCCCCTTCTCAATTACTGGTATACCAAAAAAAAAATTCATGAGGAACTTGTATATTTCTTTTTGCCTAACCATAGAATGGAGACTTCCTTATTTTTGACAGGGGGTTAATTCTGAGATTCTCAGCAGGATAGATTAGTTGGTCTCTACTGTTTCACTTTCAGGCCATAGTACTTCTGCCCTTTTGCATGTGTGTTATTAAGTGAACTTTATGCATTTAAAATAATTACACAATCCCCCCTCCTTTAAAAGAATAGAATTGGAAGAGCTAAGACTGTCATAAAACTAGCACTAACTAATACTATTACTTTTTTTCTTGGAAGAATGCAATATAATTAATTGTACGACTTCCATAACTGTAATTTTAGAAAACTTTAGATTTGGGTATTGATTTCCATCAAGTTTAGGTGTAGGTTTCAGGATGAGGGTTTAAGTGAAGCTGATCGCTAGGTCGAAAAAGTTGATGAATTACAAAGCAGAAGAGTCTTGTATCATTTGGCAAGAACATAGGCCACTACTTGAGCTATAGTCCCTGCCTTTAAAATTAGGAGAAAATTATACTATATAGACAAAAGTATTGGAGTAACTGATGGTTACACCAACAGGGACTTTTATATCATCACATTCCAAATACATAGACATTAATATGTAGTTGATCCCCCCCCTTTCTAGCTATGGCAGCTTCCACTCTTCTGGGAAGGCTTTCCTCAAGATTTTAGGGAGTTTCTGTGGGAATTTTTGCCCATTCATCCAGCTGACCATTTGTGAGGTCAGGCACTGATGTTGGATGAGAAGGCCCGGCTCGCAATCTCCATTCCGGTTCATCCCAAAGGTGTTGGATGGGGTTGAGGTCAGGGCTCTGTGCGGCCAGTAAAGTTTCCCTTCACCAGACTCATCCAACCATGTCTTTATGGACACTAGGGCACAGGGCACAGTCACACTGAAATAGAATAGGGCCTTCCCCAAACTGTTCCCACAACATTGGAAGCATAGCATTTTCCAGAATGTCTTAGTGTGTCCCCTTCAGCATACCAAAATGTTTTGGACAATAAATGTGATGTCATAAAAGTCCCGGTTGGTGTAATACTCAGGTGTCCCGATACTTTTGTCCATATAGTGTATTTCGCCTTAAGTTGTTAGTTTATCTTTTCTCCCACAAAAAGCTGAGTAAAAATTGTGATAGAACATGGTCCTGGTAGTACTTGGTTATGTCAGTTACATCCTTGTCATTAGATTTCCACTATTTGGTACACGTGTTGTCTTTTTACCCATGATGGCTTTGCGTTTTGCGTATGAAAGCACTTCATTCTCCCCTAATACACATTAGTCTGTTTTGGATCTGATCCTGTGTCATGTTTTTACTCTGGCGGCGGAGGTTTTTATCCAGTGTTATACTTTATTCGATGTACCCATCTGTAGCCGGTTAAAGTGGCGGTAGCGATGTCCTGGTAGACCCCCTGTAACTCCTGTATACAGACTGATCAAGAGATGTAAAAATTGCTTTCTTACTTAGTTCACCTGGTTATCTACTTGAGGTATGCGTTTTGGACAGAGGCGTATGTAATTATTATTATTCATTCTTTTGGTTAAAGATATTTTTGGTTTAAGACTGTGGGAATGGATGCCCCCACACACCTCATTCATAGTCTACTTCCTAACTCGGCCGGGCCCATCTGTGCATTTAATCTGCTTGATAAGCGTCTGCAGTAAGTGGTGAATGATTAACCATTGGACAGAGGGAGCGGCCTGGAGAGGAAATGACTGATAAGCAAGTTCATCAAGAGCGCCTTGAAGGTTAACCCCATGGTACCAGGACAGGCAAAGTGTCTTCTAAAATCCACAGGAAAAAAAAGGGGCGTCAGATCATTTTGCTTAGGAATAGAAGGCAAGGCACTTTTTGAGGCCAATTTCATCTAGCTTAAAGAATAAATGTAGGAAGGTTTCACGTCCACGTCAGGTGAACAAGAAGCTTTCAGTAGGCTCTAATGAGGTATATGAAGGGATGGATATTTATAACATCCATAATATGACACAGGGTGGACATGCTTCCCTAAGAAACGGATAATAAGCATTACAAATAAGGGGTAATATAGAAATCTGCATCAATGTACACATAGTATGCACAAATAGAATGCCATATGGATATGTACTAAGTACTGAAGATATATCAGGTGTCCAAGATACGTGTCATATTGTTAATTTATACTTGTGAATTAATCTGTTGCCCTTTGTTCCAAGACTGGCCAACTATAGAATTTACACCACATTCTTTTCATAGGGAATGATTCACCTGCCGATCACACACAGGCAGTGCGCACATCCCACGCAGAATACACTTCTAGATTCTCAGATATGAAGTTACGTACCCTAAAAGTTTTGGTAGCTGAATTAATTTATGCTGACAGCTGCGAAAACAACAGTTCCTCTTCTATTCTTTTTAAATAGTGGGTTAATCGCTGGCACAGTCTGTCTGGTAACCCTTATTGCAAGGGTTTTCCTGCATATTTTATACCAGTATTGTATGTATCAAGTAGCTTGCCTTAAATGATGGATACCTTTCAAAACAGCCTTGATTCTCTAAGACATAGGGTAGTAGGTCACCAAGTTTTTGGCCATCACTCAGAGCTGTTTAAGCCTGGGGCTCCTGCTCGGTCACTGATGTCCCATGTGCCTGAGAAGGACTCTGGAATCTGAATTCAGATGTTGACCTGAGTTGTCTGCTTAGCATGACCCTTCTGTAAATCAACACTGGTTTTAAATCTCAGCCTTTTGGGAATGTCTCCAGACAGGTTTACACTTCCTCAGTATGCGCTAATAACGAATCTAGCCTTATACACAGGGTTATGTTTCAAAAGTGACTCAGGCACACAGATCTAAAAGTGGATTTATCACTGTCGTAGGGCGGAATTGGCTCGTTCTATCAGTTGTTATGAACTTAAAATCACCTTTTTACATGTAACCCATGCTACCTGCACCAGGATTCAGACAAAACACGAAACACTTCAATTCAACAACTGCGGTACAGCAAACTGCCCAAACGCGGTGTAGAATTGCATACAGAAATAAGTGTAAAGACATTGAGACGGTGCAGTCCCGGAGATCCTTCTCCGTGGTAAGATATGCAGAAAGGGAGGGATGACAAACTCTTACAGAACAAAAAAATCTATTTGTTCATCCTAATGCTTTTCCCTCATAATACACACATTATCTCCGTTTATTTCCGTAATATGTGTCATCTTTCCACAAGATTTCATTATTTGTCCATATTACTCAGAAGTTATGCTTCCCCTTTCTCCATTAATTTGTCTCATTTTTCGCTTGCTCCCTCCTCTTCCTTTTCTCAGTTCTTATTAATCTGCTATCTCTTCCTCACTTTGTGGCTCACTCCTGGCTCTTTCTCATCTTTCTTGGCTTTGCCCAACATTACTGTCTCACTCCTCTTTGCCTCTCTCTCTTTCCTTTGCCTGACCCATTCTATCCCTTCTCTCTCCCTCTCTCATGCTTTCTCTCCCTCTTGTGCTCTCTGTCTCGATCGCTCTGTCTTGCTCGCTTTTTGTCTCACTCAATCTTGCTTTCTGTCTCTCTCTCTCGTGGGTTCTGTCCCTCTCTTGCTTTCTGTCTCACTTTGCTATATCTGTAATGAAAGAAATCCCTGGTGTTGATTGATAGGCGGGTGCTGGTGATGAAAAAATAGGTTAATCGTTTGCCGGAAGGGGGTTTAAAATCAGTGGATGAAAAAAATGAGTAAAAATGCATATGCACTTGAATTAACAAATTATTATTATTATTATATTTGTAGGGTCATAACAACAATATTATTGATATTAAATATGTATATGTTGTAGGGACCCCATGTTTGTGTATGACTGGTTACATCAATGGGTTGTTGCTGGGTGGGAGCTAAAGTAGTTGTCATGTGTAGTGGTGTACTCTATCCAGTTGGGGGGCCATTGGCATGTAAATGCCACACAGCAATGGCAATGCAACTAAACATTGTCATGGAAGCCGCTTTTCTGGGCTTTGTATTTTTTAAAATGGCTTTTTTTTTTCAAAGTCTGAGAGATAAAGTTGCTCTTAGTTTCCATCCAATCTAGCATCTGGACTTGGTAAATATTTGGGGTGAACTCACTATTTGCAACATGTTCGCTCCCTAATATTACAATTTAATTATACATATGCATAATTAAAGAGGATCCATGTAACCCCTGTGACTGATTAATGATTGGGGAACCTAATAAGATTGTAAGCATGCATTCTCTTTCCATACCAGTACGTCTTATGTGTCTTCCTGTTATTGTTAATTCACTATAGTGTTCATTTTAATATCATTTGTAATATTGTATTATCCCCCCAGTGTAATAGTGCTATGGGATCTGCTAGTGCTTTATAAATAAGCACTAGCGGATTCTGTAGAACTATTACACCTCAAACTCCCTCATTAGCGGAAAAAAAAAAACCTCTATCTAGCTATGCAGTAACGCAGAATACAGTTTTTCGCTACCATTTTCTTTTAAGATGGAGGTCTGGACAAATATTTGTATAAAGGGTTGTCTGTTTGTTATAGTATGGTTGTCCCCTGCCCCTTACTAGATGTATTCTGTAAGTTTTTAATTGAAGAACCCATCTCTCACCCTGAAGTTCATAGACTGTATAGATGGAGAAGACAGACTTGCTCTTGTGAGCTTACAATCTGTTCCTGACAGCTCTTACCATATGCAAAAGCTGAACAAGGGCCCATCTGTGCTCAATGAGTCAGCACTCAAGCTCAATTAGTTATAGATGCCATGAAGGATGGTTGCTAGAAGGAGGTCATTTTTATAGCCATTTCTGTCCTCCTAATGCCTGCCCGAAATGGGCATTTGGTTCAAGGCTGGACATTTGAAGGGCAGACACGCATAAGAGAACCAGCTCCATGCTTTTAGCTACAGAAGCAATGTTCCTACCTTGCTGGTATGTTCCTGGTTTTCAAAAGGGTATCGTTGAGACCCTGCACATCTGTCATGGGTAACTGTGTCTCTCCTGTGCTAATCCTGACTTGTTGCTTGGATGACAGATATACTTTTTTGTAATTGTTTTTATTACATATTGGAGTTTCAGTATTCTGCACATTTGCTCATTTCTTGTGTACACCTTTTTTGTCTTTGTTTTAGAGCTGAAACAACGAATCGATAAAATCGATAATAATCGATAACGGAAATCATCGATAACGATTTCCGTTATCGATTAATCGAGTGATCGATTCGTTGTTGGAGCACTAGGCTCCTTTTACTTACCTCCGCGAGCGTTCCCCGCTTCTGCTACACGCTCTGCAGTCTCCGCCTTCTTTTAGCTACGTGACGGATGTGACGCGTTCCGGAGGTAAGTATTCTTCATGTCTATGTGCACGGATCGCACAGAGCCACTCGCACAGAGCGAATCGCTCTGTGCGAATGGAGCCACTCGCACAGAGCGGTTCGCTCTGTGCGAGTGGCTCCACTCGCACAGAGCGGTTCGCTCTGTGCGAGTGGCTCCATTCGCACAGAGCGGTTCGCTCTGTGCGAGTGGCTCCATTCGCACAGAGCGGTTCGCTCTGTGCGAGTGGCTCCATTCGCACAGAGCGGTTCGCTCTGTGCGAGTGGCTCCATTCGCACAGAGCGGTTCGCTCTGTGCGAGTGGCTCCATTCGCACAGAGCGGTTCGCTCTGTGCGAGTGGCTCCATTCGCACAGAGCGGTTCGTGAGTGTGGGTGCAGGGCAGAGTGGGGGTGGGGGTGCAGGGCAGAGTGGGGGTGGGGGTGCAGGGCAGAGTGGGGGTGGGGGTGCAGGGCAGAGTGGGGGTGGGGGGTGCAGGGCAGGAGACTGGGTGCAGGGCAGAGTGGGGGTGGGGATGCAGGGTGTGAGTGTGGGTGCAGAGCAGAGTGGGAGACTGGGTGCAGGGCAGAGTGGGGGTGGGGATGCAGGGCAGGGTGTGAGTGTGGGTGCAGGGCAGAGTGGGTGCAGGGCAGAGTGTGAGTGTGGGGGCAGGGCAGAATGTGGGGGCAGGGCTGGGTGCAGGGCAGAGTTAGAGACTGGGTGCAGGGGCACAGTGCAAAGTGCTGGGTGCAAAGTGCCAGTGCTGGGTGCAAAGTGCCAGGGCTGGGTGCAAAGTGCTGGTGCAAAGTGCTGAATGCTGGGTGCAAAGTGCTGGATGCAAAGTGCCAGGGCTGGGGCAAAGTGCTGGGTGCAAAGTGCCAGGGCTGGGTGCAAAGTGCTGGGTGCAAAGTGCTGGGTGCAAAGTGCAAAGTGCTGGGGCAAAGTTTCTTGAACAGTAATAGTCCACCTCTTTTCAGAATGTTTGGGGTTATTTTGTTTCATAAATATTGTGTTTGGGTTCTTGTACTTTGAAAATATTGTTTTTTATTACATCATAACAAAATAAGAATGTTAATGTAAATTTTAAGTTGTTTTTTAACATCCAGTTCATTAAATTCTTTTAAATAAACGAAAAATTTGCATATTGTTTTTTTTTATCCGATTAATCGATTAATCGAAAAAATAATCGGCCGATTAATCGATTATTAAAATAATCGTTAGTTGCAGCCCTACTTTGTTTTTCTATCCTGACTTCAGGCCTCATTCATAATGTGTGGGTTCTTCTCAATCTGTGAATGGCATTTTCTGTGCTTTATCCTTTCTAAGCCCGGAGCAAGAAAACTGTTACATAAAATATGATAAAAGGGGCAACAACTCTGCCAAGTATATCTTGTTGTTGTCATTGCATTGTTGGTGTATATAAGGGGTGTAGTACATTTTCAGTAGAGGCATAACTATGAAGGTTGGGCCATAGGTCTTCCCTTGCATTCCGGTCTGCTCCCATGAGCAGCAAACTAATTTTCTTGTATTGTAGAACTGCTCCTGGTGCAACTAGTAAGCTGACCTCTCTTTCGTAATCCCTTCCGTCATCAATGGCTTCAGTCTAAAACTTGGCCATTTGGGAGGTCTGAACATGTATGCCCAACTGGCAGCCATGGTTCCAACAATCCACCGCCGTTTTATATTTTTCAATGTTTGTGAAGTCAGTAACACGATGACAATCCTGTTCCATTTTTAACCATATTTACTCCCTTTTATTTCTTTCCGAACATAGTAACTTTTTCCCCCAATGTTGTAATTCTAATTATAAGATTCTTATAAGAATGTTATCTCTTTCTGGCATCTCTAAAATGCTAATGCACATACTTATCCCGTCTTGTCTTTTGTGCGCTGGATTCACATCCTTCTAACTTTAGTCTATTGAAGATCCTGCTAGAAGGATAATATCACCATCCCTGTATTCGTCTCTGCTTCCTTCCTGATGAAATCTCTCTACAGCCTGTATTAAATTTCAGATCCACAACACAACCCTTCTTATATCCTTCAAAGCCCTTTACTTCCGCAACCCTCCCACAGATTTAATCTTTGCTTATGCACACTCTCGCCTCCCAGCTCTTCTCAAATGTTCTGGGTGGAATGCGTGTTTTAAAGTCATACTGCATGAAAAGGAGTAGCCAGGCTTCTCTGTTCTATTTAAAAGCCACCACAGCTGCTTTAAACTTAAAATTACATTTTGGGGCTCGGCTCACTAAATAATCTAACTTAATGGTGTTGACTTTTTGTTTTAATGTATATGTAGTAGTAACCCATCATATGTGGATGACACTAGAAGGAGATCTCTTAATTTTGAGATTGTAAATTTCCAATAGCAGGGTCTCTCCTCCATCAGTACTGGTAGTTTTAACGTGTGTGAATTTAATTGTTAAGTTGTAACCCTTTTTTATGTTCTTAATCATTTTCACTACCCCCCCCCAATGCATTGTAGGGCAACTTCCCGTTCTCGGGATTTAAATGGTTACTCCTCGTAATTGTTTCCTCATGTGTTAAGTTACTGTTCCTGGTTGGGGGCAGCTAATTGGAAGTCTTGTTTGAGAATTTTTGTAAAAAAATGGTATACTTGATTTGTGGGTTTACCTAACCAAGAATGAACTACAAAAAAGTGTATGTTTTTGGTATATAAATGATTCCAGTTATTTTTCAAATAAAGAGTTGGAATTTACATTGTGTCATTCCTTTCTGCCACTTTCAAAGAATCCTCTCTCTTGATCTTGGTAAAAAAACTAAACCCAAAAACCTAAAATAGGTTTACTAAAAGTAAAGTAAGAGTACCCCTTAGTGCAGGGTTCCAGGATCTCCTTATAATTACTGGTGGATTAAATTGCGTTATCATACTTATGTTATGAATTCCCATGAGGACAGCCTTGAGTGTTTATCAGTCCCCAAGGCTAGTATATGTTGACCGCTCAAATTAAATGGAGGCATACTTTTTCACTCTTGAGAGCGGGGTTCGTGGTGAACTCATAAAGTTATTTTTTTATGTTAGTGGATGCTATACTCGGGAGAACAGCTTATGAGAAATACACCATGTCCAGGTACTACAAATTCACCAATCTTTGGTGAGTACCCCAAGATGAATATAATCACTGTGAGTTAGCTGTAATCTTGCTAGATAGACCCATTTTAGACAAATGAGGCTATTAAATGCAGAATCTCACTGCTCCGCTGTGTAGCCCTTCAGTCCTCAAGTCCCACCAACAATGAAAATGTTGAAACACAGATGGTATATAGTGCAACAAATGTTATTTCAATGGGTAAATAGGTGTTCCAACATTGGCATCTTTAAAACCGCTTATAGATATTCGCGTATACCTTTTTTAACATCTGTTCTAAAAGTGTCTTTGGCATTAATTGAGTGACGTGTGTACATTCTGGTCATTAACAGAACAGAAACCGAGACTAATTCATGGGCCACCGACTGGTAAACTGGTTGAGCTGGCCCTTCCTCTGTGACTCTAAGCTCATAACTGAACTGGTGTAGCTAACCAGCATGCATTTGTGTTTCTATCTCTTGCAGTGACAGTTACGCCCGCGTGCGAGCTGTGGTGATGACACGGGATGACTCGAGTGGTGGATGGCTACCGCTAGGAGGAGGTGGTCTCAGCTGTGTTACCGTGTACAAAAATCTCCACCCTGAAGATAACGGTTGTGCTGATTTCCTCGTCCATGGAGAACGGCTTAGAGACAAAACCGTAAGCGATCCGAGCGCAGTGCTTTCCGTAACACACTCCTGCTGCTCATTTATGCGGTCTGCGGGCCCTCTCTCGCTGTCAGTATCTCTTCCTACTTCCTGTTCGGCCTTATTTTTCACTTATCAATCTTTTTGGTTTCCGCTTCCTCAGAGCTTCTTCCATTTAACGCCTTCTTAACCCATTTTCTTCTTTCTTTAAGCTTTTAGCCCCACTTATTTTGTTTTCTTTGCGGCATTGTGCTTGGTCTCTGTCCTTGCAAGAATTGTTGTCCCTCTCAGCTGTGCTTGTTTCACCGCATCACTTACCATATGTACTAATAACCAGCCAACCAGTCCACTAGAGCCCCTTCGAGGCCCCCAAAACATTACTTTGACCTAAAGAAGGTCTTAATTCTAAAGTCATTGTCAATTTGATCAGAAAGACCTACTACTCTAGTAATAGCATCAGCCGACTTTTAGCAGGACAAAATATCTCACGCTTAACGAACTTCATGCTGGAAATGCTTAATTGGAAGAGCATGCAATGTTTATGGCCCTGGGTTCATGTCCTTTAAGTAATAAAGTTGATTGGTGCTTGGCTCATCCCAAACATGCTACAATTGCCCTTGGGCTTGCCTATGTTATCATCCTGGGGTGCACTTTGCTTGCACCCATATCTCCCCGTGTCACCTGCCTTTACCTTTACGCGCAGTACTTGCTTCTTCTTTTATCTATGGCTACGTGTTTTGTAGGCCCTGTCAGCTTTTGAAGACCTTGATATGGTCTTCCGTTTAACACAAAGACAACAAAAAGTGTTATGGAATATGCAGATAATTGCCAGCAGTCTGCGGAATGTTATATTTTGCAGGCTGTACATGTAGGTATTGTTGGAAACATTTAGTAATTCTCCAGAAATGTGCATTTTGGAAAGGCTTGTCCAGTCCCGGACCTGCGTGATTTGCTGTCAGTGTGTCCCTGGACACAGAGAATACTAGCCCACACCCATACTCCCCTAAAATAATAACAATAATGAAAATCGGTGCCTACTATTCTCCCAAAATGTTGTTTCCTAAAGGAAGGCATTAAGATAAGTATGTGTTTCTTGCTTGTTTGGCAAAAACTAATGTAAAATATATATATATATATATATATATATATATATATATATATGAGCATATGGGGAGAAAGTGTACGCGGCACACTGTATGGACGGTAGGCTAAGTTCTTAGATGTACTACTTGCAGCAGCAGCATCAGTTTGTAATTCTTTCCACCATCTATACCCGGTAGTGAACAATTTACCCTCTAGTGGTTGTGGAACTACAACTCTTATGTCTCTCAGCTACCCTCTGGCCAGCTCAATGATCCAATGGGAGCTGTAGGTATGCTACAGCTGGAGAACTACCCACTGATCTCATGGGTTTGTGTTGGGTACACCTGCGAGAGGAGTAGGTCTGCTGACTAAAACAGACTGAGCCCAGAGCTGCCACACTGCTGCTGTTCTGGACTTTTATAGGCGTAATAGGAGTAGTGGTAGTAGTTAAAGGTATATAGTCCCCTTGGTTGTTTAAACCCTTTACAAATGTTCCTCGTATACATGGTGGCTCGTTGTACCAGGAGTCCATTGTCATTATCTCAACATCAGATGTATCAGTCCAAACCATTTTGAGACGATGAGCCTGAGTTGGCATGGAGTCAACAATAACCCTACAAAAACAAAGCAATATGATGCGAAACATAGGAATCCTACTGTGTCCTGTCTACCCGCATCCTCTTTTTTTTTTCTTCTCTCCCTTTTTATATTCTCAATTCAGTATCTGGCTGTTTTCACATATCTGCGTTCAGATCCATAAAGCGTGCATCTGCGGTCCTTGGTCGCCATGCTTGTTGCTGTGCGCTTATCTCCATGACGACAGAGCAGTGTCTCTGGCACAGAATAATGAGCCCGGGGAAGGAGACAGACTGTTAGTGGGAGAGAGCTGCAGGGTCGTGCATGAATCAGCTCTCACTCCTGGCATCTCGTTGCTAGTAGGGGGAGAGAGCGCTAGGCACACAGCCAGAGGGGAGGTGGAGCGGGTAAAGTGCAGAGAGGAGAAGATGCTGGGTACGGTGGATTGAAATGCACTGGCAGAGGGGATTTGATCTTTCTTTGCCTATAAGTGGCTTGCAGATCAAAGTTCTGAATTGTAGAATCTTCCCATCTCTGAAATACACAGCACAGCGCCGTGTCTTTCGGGAACATTTATTGTAACGTTTTAATTACCATCTGGCGATGGGCCTGGCCGTTTGAGTCGATGAATTTTTTATTCTATTTGTTCTTGTGATTGTAGACGTTAATGGTAGACCCTGATAAAATTGTTCGTCTTGTTGGGGCCGTTTTGCATATATCTCAAAAAATTCTAAGGATGGTAAAATGTAACCTGTAGGCTCCAGAAAAATCCCTTTTATAGGAGAAATCATGTATGTCTGTAGAGGGGGTGCAATGCTGCTGTTATATCACTGTATCTATTATTATAGCAGGCTCAAAAGCTAATAGGAAGGGTGGACTTCCCATCAATCATTTGTTAAACAAGTTAAGAAGCAGTTTGTTCCTGCCAGAGGTGGCAGTGGCCGGATGTCTTCTTCATCTGGGGACACTATTGGAAAAAATAGCCTACAGAGATGCTATGACACCATTTATGTCCCTAGTTTGGTCTCCGGGCAGGGAAGTGGGCTTCTTACAGGTCTATTGGGGCTCACCTTTGTGTGCCTCTTTAACTCATCCAGGTACTCTTACGACCTACTGCCAGGAAAGCTCTGGAGGTAGCCCTGAAGTCCCCAAGTATGGCTAGAAGTAAGGTCATCTGTTAAACAGCCATCATAGTAGAGCTGAAACAACGAATCGATAAAATCGATAATAATCGATAACGGAAATCATCGATAACGATTTCCGTTATCGATTAATCGAGTGATCAATTCGTTGTTGGAGCACTTGGCTCCTTTTACTTACCTCCGCGAGCGTTCCCCGCTTCTGCTACACGCTCTGCAGTCTCCGCCTTCTTTTAGCTACGTGACGGATGTGACGCGTTCCGGAGGTAAGTATTCTTCATGTCTATGTGCACGGATCGCACAGAGCCACTCGCACAGAGCGAATCGCTCTGTGCGAATGGAGCCACTCGCACAGAGCGGTTCGCTCTGTGCGAGTGGCTCCACTCGCACAGAGCGGTTCGCTCTGTGCGAGTGGCTCCATTCGCACAGAGCGGTTCGCTCTGTGCGAGTGGCTCCATTCGCACAGAGCGGTTCGCTCTGTGCGAGTGGCTCCATTCGCACAGAGCGGTTCGCTCTGTGCGAGTGGCTCCATTCGCACAGAGCGGTTCGCTCTGTGCGAGTGGCTCCATTCGCACAGAGCGGTTCGTGAGTGTGGGTGCAGGGCAGAGTGGGGGTGGGGGTGCAGGGCAGAGTGGGGGTGGGGGTGCAGGGCAGAGTGGGGGTGGGGGGTGCAGGGCAGGAGACTGGGTGCAGGGCAGAGTGGGGGTGGGGATGCAGGGTGTGAGTGTGGGTGCAGAGCAGAGTGGGAGACTGGGTGCAGGGCAGAGTGGGGGTGGGGATGCAGGGCAGGGTGTGAGTGTGGGTGCAGGGCAGAGTGGGTGCAGGGCAGAGTGTGAGTGTGGGGGCAGGGCAGAATGTGGGGGCAGGGCTGGGTGCAGGGCAGAGTTAGAGACTGGGTGCAGGGGCACAGTGCAAAGTGCTGGGTGCAAAGTGCCAGTGCTGGGTGCAAAGTGCCAGGGCTGGGTGCAAAGTGCTGGGTGCAAAGTGCCAGGGCTGGGTGCAAAGTGCAAAGTGCTGGTGCAAAGTGCTGAATGCTGGGTGCAAAGTGCTGGATGCAAAGTGCCAGGGCTGGGTGCAAAGTGCTGGGTGCAAAGTGCCAGGGCTGGGTGCAAAGTGCAAAGTGCTGGTGCAAAGTGCTGAATGCTGGGTGCAAAGTGCTGGATGCAAAGTGCCAGGGCTGGGGCAAAGTGCTGGGTGCAAAGTGCTGGGTGCAAAGTGCCAGGGCTGGGTGCAAAGTGCTGGGTGCAAAGTGCAAAGTGCTGGGGCAAAGTTTCTTGAACAGTAATAGTCCACCTCTTTTCAGAATGTTTGGGGTTATTTTGTTTCATAAATATTGTGTTTGGGTTCTTGTACTTTGAAAATATTGTTTTTTATTACATCATAACAAAATAAGAATGTTAATGTAAATTTTAAGTTGTTTTTTAACATCCAGTTCATTAAATTCTTTTAAATAAACGAAAAATTTGCATATTGTTTTTTTTATCCGATTAATCGATTAATCGAAAAAATAATCGGCCGATTAATCGATTATTAAAATAATCGTTAGTTGCAGCCCTACATCATAGTAAAAGGAACAAGGCTAAGGCCCAATCCTCTACAGCCTAAGGGAAGGTTTGGGGGGAAATAACATGACCTTTCCTTGAAAATAAAAAGGCTTCTGCATACAGAATTATGTATTTTGTAACAGATCTTCTGTAGAAGCATATACAGTAATTACTGTAGACTGTCATTTAACACCTGCTTCTAACCCCCTTTTATCCCTAGTCAGTGACCCACAGTGTACACAATTAGTACTTGTGCTGGAAGTCGTGGGTTGGAATTTGCTGCAGTCCGGCACTTTCCTTCCCACTGCTGTGATACATTAGAAGCCACAAAAATCCATTCTCATCCAAGACGAGCTTAAACATAGAGTGTAAGGCAGAGATATGATTCACTAGAGAGAAGAATAGAAGGGAGAAACGAGAGACAGAGAGAGTTAGAGAGAAAAAAGAATGATGCCCTAGGACATAATTAGAAGTAAAGAAAGTACTCTTGCGTCATTAGTGGGGCATAAAGCCCAGGAAATCGAGAGAGGTAATAAAGAGAACCGATTCCTGTCTTTTACGCCTTTTCCCTCCTTGGTTATACAGAAGTATAAAGGAGAGGAATTTGACCTCTAGAGGCAGCGGGAGTATTGATTTTTCGAGAGACGTAAAGAGGCTTCCCCCTGGGACCAGCTGCAGCATCTATGCGGGAGGCCAACCCATGTCAGGTCAAACCTCATGTTGGTTCCACACATCCTGGTGTATTACTGCGACCTTCCTGCTCCGGGCTCCAGCCAGTCTGCAGGAAGCAACAGCAACGTCCTACATAATCTCTGTCACCCAAGAATAAACCTACACAGCGGTGTGCAAATGTATACTGTAGGCTTAGAATGTGTACCGCCCGGCATCTCAAAACAACCACAAGAATTAACTCGTTTCTTGTCTCTGTCTGAACAAGTCATTTTTAGCTGTTTTCGTACTTGTTGTTTGTGCTCCCCTTTTGTATCTATGTGCATTTGTTTGGTCTTGCAACAAATCTTTCAGATTAATAGATACTTAAATACCAAACAAATGTATGTATTGGTGCTTATAATGCAGTTTTGTTCGTCTCTTGTCACGTGTCTGTTCACGGTCTGCATACGTGAAGATTTATGGTATTATAACATGTAGATCTTGTTACACAGCATTCAAAGCCACCACAATGCCTACAGGAGAAAGGGTGACTTCCTGACATTTAGTAAAGTCAGCCTTTAACTCACTAGCTCCTGTAGCATTGCAGCTCTTGTGACTTTGTGGAGTATCACGGGGGGGCCTGTAGTTAAGGAACAACCATTGACTTAACATTTAGTGGCCCCTTGACTGCAGGTTCTTCACTATGATTTAAGGTTCCATTGGTTTGGAAAGACTACCTCAAAAAGATGTTGCTCCTTGGATAAAGCTCCAGGAAAGCCATCTCCCAAAGTTTTTGACTTGGGGGGGTCTGTCATGTTGGTTGTTTTTGTCGCATTAATCCCGCTCATATAAACTGCTAAACATTATACATAGAAGATAAAAAAAAACAGGTTCCTTCAAGTTTTGGCATGCCTCTATTCTCGGCAAATGAGGGATAATAGGGATTTTAGTCGTGAAGTAACTGCAGGAGGGCTACAGCTTTTATATATGTAATATATTGAGATTTTGCGAATTGCCTAGCTGGATAATTCTGCCACACGTGCAGCAAGCCGTAGCACAAACCTCAGGGTGTGTTCACAGATATCTACACATCTCGGATGTGTTACGATAGCTGCACCCTGAGCGCCCAGCTAGGTCCCCTGCATAATATCACCCTGTAGGGAGTGTTCGTGAGCGATTCACAATGCACCCAGTAGACAACTTCCCGGTTTGTTATAAAGCATTCCAAAAGCTCTAAACTTTTCAAGCAATATTGGTTTTCTGCATGATTTACTCACTACAGGAGTTGCCAGCCTGTTAGCATTTAAATAGATAAATGCATAAGGGATATAGGTTTGCATTAACATATAAGGGCTTTGAAAGAATATAAGGGATAAAGGCTTGTATTTGCATATAAGAGATTCAATAGAATAGACGAGGGAAGTATGTTTCAAAGGAGGAGAACTGTTAGGACAATAGGTCGTGGTCTAAAACTAGAGGGTCAGTGGCTTAGATGTAGCGTAAGGAGGCTTTACGTTACGGAGAAGGTGGTAGATTACACTCAAACATGCACACGTTATACATCCCAGTTACCTGGTCCCGGTATGACTGGTGGCTGTGCTTTGGAAACACTGGTGTATAGTGTTACGTATAATAATAAATCGATCCCGCATAGTATTTTGATATTAAATCATATGGTTATACACAAGGCTGCAAGAAACACTCGAGCAGACTCATCCTTCTCATGCGTAGACTTTGTGTGTTTCAGCGCGGACTGATGTGTACTTGGTGGGTTGCTTTGTCCTACATGCCTATCGATGATCTAGTCCACGCATAGGCAGGGTGTAGAGAAACACAATCTCTTTTAGTGTGGACTGAATTGCATTGAGCTCTCCGATTCTTTCCTGAACTGCTGAATGTCTCCTCGCAATTCTCCAGCTGTTTGCATCTGGTCCTGTTCCAAAAAGCTTTCCGTAGGAAATGTAATCATACAAAATGAGGCCCCAGGTTAAAGTGATCCAGAATTCCAGGGGTACCGAAAGCTATCGAGGGAAGTGCAGGGAATTGTTTGTTGAGTATAGAAATTTGTGGACGATTCTAGGCTTTGTATAAGATTATACACAACTGCCACAAACCACTCCTGTTTGTGTTTAATACATTATGTTTTAGATTGGGTTTGTGATGGTGGTTGGCTGTATGGTTGTTGTAGGTTTGGTCCAAAGTGATCCGTCGATTTGTGTAGACTTTTGATAACGATTTTGGTATTATTAGGAAGGTCTTTTCCCAGTAATGGTTGAAATCTGCCGCCATTTTAAATGGCCAAAGAGGGACATATACTTAAGGAGGTATAGATAGAGGGGTGGCTAGGGGTCAGGCTTTTCCAAGACCTTTTCTGTGAAAACGTGACCGTCTCCAAAACATATGAAAGGTCTGTTTTAATGAAACATTTAAAAGGTATGTAGTTGTTTTAGCAATAACTTCCAAAAAAGACCTAGAAAACATTATGGCCTAATACAGAAATACAATACTATCGGTAGATAGACATATCGGAATCACATGACAAAGAGCACGTGCAAACTGGTGACATTTAGTAGATCAATCTGTATTGTTGCGTTCTGTTCCAAAGATGTTGGTCTAATTAAACAAGTTTTTCTACAGGTGGTCTTGGAATGCGTACTTAGGAAGGAACTTATCTATAATAAAGTCACTCCTACATTCCACCACTGGAAGATTGGAGACAAGAAGTTTGGCCTCACTTTCCAGAGTCCTGCAGACGCAAGAGCATTTGACAGAGGGATACGCCGTGCCATTGAGGACCTCACTCAAGGTATTTTCTTCTAGAGTAGAGAACTTTAGTGACGTAAAGGAAGGAACCAACCTAGTGGTTTGGCATATTGCCTGGTGGCTCGAGACTCAATGGAAATTGGGCTAATAAATCTATTGCTTTTTGACACACTATTAGTTAATTCACATTAACGTCTGTCGGCTGTCTTTTTTCTACCTTTTCTTGGAACATGCATCATACATGTGTACATAAAGCAGCCACGTAGAGATCATGGTGTTTTAGCATCTATCAGAAAAACTTCTTGGACTTTTCTTGAACGTGCATGCACTAAGATGTTTATATGTAGCGATGTCACAAGTGACTAGCTCTTCCATACTTGGTAAAACAGAGTACATGGGATCGGTGATTAACAGTTAAACCTTCCTTTATATCTCTTCCTGTTTACTGTAGGCTGCCCCACATCCTCCCATGGAGAAGCAGAGGCACCAGAGGATGGACCCCAGGTATGTGCAGTGATTTTCGTTTGTGTGGGAATGGAGCCATTTCTCCAACAACAAAAAAATAATAATATATAATAAAGTATCTAAATAATAATAAAAAACAGGATGTTTTACATTATTCACACTGAAGTGATTTTGGTCCCGTTCTATTGGGGTAAATTCTCAGATTGACTGTATTATTCGGTGAGACCAGGCTCATGATATGCTACAACTACCAACACTCAGCCAAAAATCATTTGCTTGAGCAGAGGTTAGACTCACAGACCATAGGCTAGTTGTGTGGCTCCAGTGGTTCTGGAATGTAAATCCCATCACAGCCCACTTTATAGGGAGTAAGAAAAAAGCCTAATGGCATCCTAAACGAATTGCTATCGGCAGGCGTTGTGTTTCCAATATCAGACCATCCTCTGGTGGTGGATCAATAGGGACCCCAAGCATCTGATGTACCCTGGCTGTGTCTACTCCGCTCTCCCTACTTGGCCCATGGAAGCACTCGGTTGAAGTTTTCCAGCTGCCTGTAGGATGCTCATGGATGACAGGAGGGGAAAGTTCTGTGTGCAGAGGAATGGGGGAGGGAATGCTTTGCTTTCCTTCCATCTCCCCCCTCCAACTCTTCTCTCATCTGGCTGCAATTTCTGCAGCTGGAGACATTTTATAGCTTTCCCCAGACTTGCCTGCCCCTGCACAGAACTGTGGCTTCAGGAGGGGGCTGGGGAGGAATCAAGCTCATCTCATAGCAACCACAGTACCATAATTGTTCTACCAGCAGCTGGGAGAAAGCAGATTTCCGAAGTGCATTAAAAGCTGGCAGTAAGCAAGGTGCAGATGATGCCAGACTCCTCTCCGCTCTATACTATTTCAGACTTTGGTTTCCTAAGACACGTACAATTAGCCTTACATAGCCTGCAGTAACCAATGTGAAAGTGAGCATACAAGTTTGAGGAGTGCAAATCCTGGAGGAAATGAGCAAAAAAAAAGAGAGAAAAAAGGGGAGGGGGGTTTGTAGGTATGTGAGCTTGGGCTCGATATCTGAATATGAGCGAGTGTAGGGAGCAGGTGGGCATATAGGCAGCAGGTGATATTAAAACGAAGAGGCTTATTCACCCAGTCAACATTTCATAGAATGTTCTGTACTGAGAACTTGTGAGAACTTTTATGATCTTTGCATCAAAGCTTCTGTATAATTCTTCCATTGAATGAGCTAGTGGCGTGGACGATGTTACCCAGATCCACAACGTTCCTAGGTCCTACCGGAATTTTCCATGTTAAAGGCAAAATGCTTCTGTAACAAGAAGGTGGAATATTCTATCTTTTCAGAGGAGCTTAGATTGACCATCCCACCCCATAATACACAAGTGGGTACAGCTACTACTATTTGGCCGGTTTATCCATTAGACCACCGTGGGGACACCAGAAAGCGAGGGTCCTTAGATATGTGCATCATGGGAGCTGTATGAATTCAAGAGACTGCTAGGGCAGAACTATTCCATTTAAAAACCACCTTGTATTTTATCCAATGCAACATCAGAATTAAATTTATTGACTCATTTAAAAAGTGATATATTTGCATATGAGGTCCGTTGATGTGGTAATATTATTCTGTCTGGACACCCTGCCAAGACTGAGAAACGCTGGACATCGAGCTGGTTTAGGTGTTAATTAGGCCGCTAGTTAGGCTGTTTTTTGTTACTTATGAATTAATTTTGTATATATCCTCACATAAAAAGGTAGTGTAATGGTGTTCAGAAAATGAGCCATAAGGGTATAGGTATCTGAGCGGTATCGAGTATTCAGAGAAGTTTCTCATGAGTTTGAGGGTATTTCACTTTCTAGTTGCTGAAAGAAAGTGGACCATGGCACAGTTGTTGGTCGCCATACGTTGCTGAGCTCCCTGACATCTAATTTTCTTTTCAGTTTTTTTCTTTTCTTTTTGTTGTTTGCTTTTTTCCCTCCAGCTTGTTCCACGGTGAGACTGTAGAGTGGTTCCATGGTAACATTGCCTTGATTATACTGTGAGTCTTCACTGTGAAGAATCTTTGTTATATTAAATCTAAATGTGATATCAATGGCAATTACCCATATATAATCATTATGTAAAATTTATTGTGATTTAAGCGATCCTTTTGTACGTTTTTAGTGGTGCTTGAAGTCTCAGTTTTTGATGTATCTGCCGTGCCCAGTCTATGACATGCATTTGATTTGACTTTTTGCAGTCAGTCGATTTGTCTTGGTCAATGTGTACCATTCAGGATAATGGGCTGTGATTGGCCAATAGTGTTGAGTGCAATGTGTCTGGTTTGCAGCATTTAGTAAAGTGGATTGTGATTGGCCTGTAGCATTCTGCGACACGTGGTACCATGAAGGGGTCAGCATTCAACGTAGACCCTACAAAATATGTCAGATCACTGAACAGGAACTTATAAAGAGTTGAACAAATGAACAATTTAATGTTTCCTTTTGTTTTTTTGGGTTTTTTTTGTTATTTATTAAAAAAGGAACATAAATGGTGGAATCAGTACCAATATTTGGCGGTATCTTTTTTTTTAATATATAGTACTTTTTGATTGATCATTTTAATCAGGAATAGCTTTCTATTTGCGTACGTACTCATTGTTCATTTTAACTGTACATTTTTGATAACGGCATAACGCTTCTGTATTCCTAATCTAGGTGAGCAGAGAAGACCATTACAACTCTCAAAACATTGACTCCTTTTTCCAACATGATCCACTCCCGATAGACGAGTTGTACCGCAGCTCTGCCATCAGACCCTCTCCATTTGAGAATCTCAACCCCAGAAGGGGTTACATGCACAATCAGGTGAGTGGGGTTTTGTAGCAGAATAAAGGAGCAGATTTCTTATATCCTCTCCCTACAGACTCTGGAAAAACATTTAAATGTCCAATATGGATAAAAGTCGAGATATTTGTAAGGATCAGCCCTGTCTGTTGTCTTTGGGGATCTGCGATGCAAACCGCATTTGCTTTATTGTCCCTCTCCACTGAGCGGTGACATCACAATAAATGCAACATTTCCAAAAACGTCGCGTCTGTCATAGCATTTTTTAAAAGTCCGCGATCAAAATATACAATTATCTCAGTACCTTTTCAATAAGAGCTAATGTTGAAAGATATTTTTGAACATGCCCAAACGTTGCTATATGTTTCGACATATGCCTCTTAAAATAAAAAGTGCGAAGAAGGACCGGGAGTTTTCCTTACTAATTGTAAACTAAGTTGTTCCGTCTGTTCTTTGTATTGCACTGGGGATAACTGCATATCAGGGTGACGGATTTACTTTAAATCCAGAAAAGTCTTCTTTAACTGCTGGTTATCAGTAAAAAAAAAAAAGGGTGAATCACCAACGGTTTGTTTCCCTTCGCTCAGGTCCCTTTGAAGCAAATGCGACATGTCAGTTTCCAGGATGAAGATGAAATTGTGCGTATCAATCCCCGGGACATCATTATACGACGATACGCAGACTACCGTCACCCAGATATCTGGAGGAATGACCCAGAGCGAGAAGAGCCAGAGGTCGGTCCTCCCGCCACCAAGACAGACAGTAAAAAATGCAACTACGTTTACTCCCCACCCAATGGCAGAGACTCTGTTAAAGAGCAGAAAGTCCCTGGGGTATTTAAGACTCAACCCACGTCCTCCCTGAAGAAGAGGCGGAAAGAAGATGGAGAGCGCTCCAGGTGTATATACTGTCAGGAACGTTTCAACCATGAAGAGAATGGGAGGGGGAAGTGCCAAGATGCTCCCGATCCCATCCGTCGGTGCATCTACCAGGTCAGCTGTATGCTATGTGCAGAGAGCATGCTCTACCACTGCATGTCGGACTCCGAAGGAGACTTCTCCGACCCTTGCTCTTGTGACGCCTCCGATGAAAACTTGTGCCTCCGCTGGCTGGCTCTAGTCACGTTATCATTTATTGCCCCCTGTATGTGCTGCTACCTGCCCCTACGCGCTTGTCACCACTGTGGGGAGATGTGTGGCTGCTGTGGGGGGAAGCATAAAGCAGCTGGATGACGTACTGATTCTTTGATCCCAGGAAGAATTCTTTATTTGCCAGGTGGCTGCTGGACCGAGGCGGGCAGTTTTACATTACGCCTCGACAGGTCTACACGAGGAGAACTTTACCGGAGTTGTCTGGGTTCAGAACGGACCAGCGTGAATATGTAACAGTGCCAGTTCTGAGTTTATATGTATGTATGTGTGTGTATGTGTATGTATGTATATATATATATGTATATATGTACACACACACCTTTTGTAATTAATATTATTTTATTTTTATTTGCCATTCCTGTTCAAACAGAAAAAAATGCTTAAGCCAACCGGCTAATGATCAGATGAATTAACCATAAGAAAGGCTTAGACAGCACATTGATCTGGTTTAAATATTTGATAGCTAAAACAAGGAAAAAAAGAGGAGGGCAAACGTACAAGAGAACAAAAGATATCTGTGCCCCCCCCCGCCCCGCCCCGCACATCTCCTGGCCCTTAACCCTTTAAAGACCAAAAGTTTGCACGCACTTTTAAACGTAAATGTGTTTCCTATACGTCTGGCCTGCCAAGGGTTAACACATGATTTAAAAAAAAAAAAAAAAAAAGTATGCGTTTTCAGGAATAATTAACATTGTACACAAATGAAAATTTAAAGAAAGTGGGAGGCAAACTACAGATGCATAATATCTAAATGGGTTTTTAGTGGAACTAAATCATTTCTAGTTTTATTCAAGTGATTTTATGTATAAATAACAAAAGTCTATATTTAACTAAATGTACGGTACGCAGAACTTTATGACTCGGGAGGGTGTTTCTAATGCTTTATCCATCTTCCCCTGCTGTTTTCCTGATGTTTAAATGGGGACATTCCATTAAAGGGCATAATCTTGCCGCTCTGAAGGTGACCTTCATGGCTACGGCAGCAGAACAGTTAAAAATAGCTGGGTTTTTTTTCCCAGTGCATTGTTTTTTTTTTCTGATGGTTCACTGTTAATCCAGATTTTATCTGTCTCTCAGATCTACCTGTGTTATGTCACATTATTTATACACTATGGTACATAGAATATAACACAAGTGTCAAGAGATCCGTGTTGTGTGACTTTCTTGAGCTGTGTATAATGAAAACTGTATTTTTTTAAAATCACAATTTAAACCCTTTAGTATTATTTTCTTCAGGGGAAAAAAAAATCAATGAACAAAAATATTCATTATTGTGGTAAATACATTTTATTTGATGTCTGTAATTCATTGCCAATTATTGGATTGAATGGTGTTTGGAGGCTTTTTCGGAAAGGACACTTATCACACTGGGGTCTATTCACTAAAGGGGTAGTTGGTAGGAGAGTTTGGATTTGACTATCACTATACCTTAAGAAGGGACAACTGCAGCAAGCTTCTGCTGCAGGGAGAGCTTGACTGGCCCCGTATAATGTATAGTTAAGATTTTTTTTTAATTCTCTTTTTACATTAAATTATACATGGCCCAGCCATTTTCGAGAAACCTGCCAGCGTTGGTCCTTCATAATGAAAAGAGAAGTGCGCGTTCAAACCACAACTCTTTTCAACTCTCCATTTAGTGAATAAACCCTGTAATGTAATATGAAGGACCAACCCTGGTGAGCTTCTCCTGCCAGAAGGGCTGAGCTGGCCCTGCGTAACACCTGGTAAAAGGTAAAATTGACATTCAAGAAATTGCTTCAAAGGAATTATGAATTTCAGTCGGACCAACAGCCTTTCTGGCAGTTAAAGTTCACATGCATTGATCTGTCATTATGGATCATAAAGGGTGAGCAAAGAGTACATACTCAAGTGTATGTCTCAAGATTGACAGGTTGGTATATATATAATAAATCCTTTTATAGCCTACCCTACCTAAAGGTACAGCTTCATCTGCTGAAAAAATGTACCGATGACATCAAAAGTGCAGTTAAATGCACTTCATTCTCAAAATCCATCTCACACGCTATACTGAATACAGATAGGATAGTTGGAGCTGTTCAATATTCTCACCATCCTCTAAGCACCTGGCTGGCTGGGAATAATGAGATTTGTATGTTAAATGTAGTTAGAATGAAGGCAGTCATACTGCGTTGGGAGGGGGCGGCTGTTTTTGGGGGGGGGGGTCCCCGTTGTTTCACAATAGAATATAAAGTGTCATTGGTGTTGCAAACAGGCTGGAATGAGGCCAAGCCGGTTCGCTTGCGTTAAGCTGTGACATTCAAGAAACAATTTTAGCAACCTTGTGATCCAATATTTTTAGTACACTTTATAGTTATTAACCAGGGTTAACTTTTGCATCTCCTACAAGAAGAGCTGCAAAATGTATAGCTAAATAGGTGACGAGTAAAGGCTGATTTAACTATGCATTGTGCAGGGCTAGCATGCAGGAGTGCAATTGGAATGGCATTTTATATTGCAAAGTAATATCGCATAGAAACACAGAATCTGACGGCTGATAAGAGCCATTCATTTAGTCCTTTAATCAGTCCTTGGTCTTTGTATTTAACGTAAATAAAGTGTATTAAAATATTTAAAGTAAACGAGTATCATGCGTACGCATGCAACGGGTTCTGTAAGATACTGGAGAGTATAGTAAAACAATGAAGCCATGGTGCAGAATATATAATAAGGGCTTGTCACAAGAGTTCAAAGTAATTACTGCAGTATAGATTGATTACTATGGCAATGTTCTCCGTTACACCCTCTTAAGCGCTGTGCCTGCATGGCCTATCCTGACGGCTTTTACCTCTAGGGCAAAGGAAGTGCCGGCCGACGGTGTATAACGTAGCATATCTCGTGCCAAGAGCTAAGAGTTTTCATTCCACATAGAATTTCTGAACCCTTTTTTCCCCATCCACATATGTTCCTTTAGGTTCATGTGGTTTAGGACCCATGACATGACTAAATATGGCAGAAAATGCTGTTTTCGTCTAAACTTTCCGTGGTTGACGATGTCATCTGTGACATTAACGTTACGATGCACAAAATGTATCGTTGTGATGTCAGAGAGCAGATGTTTGAAGGTTGTGCACAACTTCCGCAGGCGTTTCCACAACAGTTTTTCCATAAAGTAGGAAGGTTCTAGTTCTTGGGCCAGTCCCACCATATAGGTGACCTGAGCATGTGCCTATGGTGCTGAAGGCCTAGTTGGAGGTTGCTTCCTATGTTTGCAGGCAAATAAATGTAGGCGGTTTTGTTGTAGGAATGGTTGATCTGGGAAGCTGCGAACCCTAGAAGAAGACGTTGAAGCCATGTACATACGTGTTCATTCATGCAATCCTCATGGGCACATGACATGTGAGGTGAAACATATTGGGGCTCAGTAGATGTTTATGGTTCCTTTTTACCTCTATACTGGCCTCGTAACACTTGCTCCATCTTTTTTTCGTCAGGGATGCACTTATTCTTGTAAGTTCATAGAAGTATCTGAATCTGCAGAGGCTTCCCTCAATAAAAAGGTAGAGCGTTTTTGTAAAAATATTCTTCATCCTAATGACCAGTGGACCCCATGAAAAGTGGCTGGTGAAATGTGCAGTACGGGGCCCCAAAGGTCATGGGCCCTGGGCAGCTGCCTGTTTTCTCTATTTCAAAAGCGGACCTCTTCAGAAGCAACCAGTGAGTACTTCCTATACTATTGTGAATGGACACTACTGAATCAGTGGCAACCTGTTTTTTGTCAGCTGAAGGTATTATGCTACTATACTAGAGGTAATATGAAAGATCTGCAACTTATGCTTCATGTCTACACCAAAGTCAAGGCACATGGTAACTTTAAGGAATTGGCTCTGTTAAGGTACGCAAGTTTACGTTCTAACATACCACGAGGAGCTGGCTCCTTCATATTCTACAATGATTTTGAACATTTTTCATCGGTGCTTTTTCACTGATTTAAAACTCCTGCTTGAATATAGGCGCCTTAACTCAGAACTAAGAATCATTTTACGTCTAGACAACTTAATGGTTTTTCACAAGAACTGTTATTAGGTCTCTGCAACGACATATTTGTGATGGTTTATTAAAGTATTGATATTTGATGTGTCTCGGGATCAGCTCATTCAGAACGTTTGCCCCAGTTTATATACCAGAGGGACATATTTTTGTATATGTCCCTTTAAATACCATAACAATGGCTCAAGATCAGCCTCTAGTGGATATATTGGGAAGTGCACCACTAAAGCCTGCATAGGTATTTATGTATATTCTATATAAGTTGACATGTCACACTTTGCAACCCAAGGAAACTCTCAGGGGGAAAAATACATTTTTGTGTCTGAGTTTATAGCAATGCGTCACACATTTATTTTTATTTTTTTAGAAAATGTTGCGTGCAGTGGTTCTAAACTTGTGGTATCTGCCAATCTCGGCACTCCAGAAGCCTTTCACCTTGCTCTATTTAATATGCTGATGGTAAGCAATAAAAGTTACAAAAGCCTCATCTTCCTCAAACAAAGTGAAATACAAAGTATGTATGGATTTATCTGCGTTCGTTTGTGTATTGGTGAGTCTGGTGGCCAGATTTTCGTTCTTGCGAGTTCCATTCTATATTTGTTGGGACATTCACAACCATGTGACTCCATGGCAGCCATGATGTGAGTAACCCTGCCTTTTTTATTTGGAGATCTAATGATGCTCCCCTTCATTCATGCCTAGTTGCCAGTAGTCCACGAAACCGGAATATAGTCTAGGGCTGGAAGCGGTCAATAATGCGCTAGATGTCCATACTGGAGGCGTAGAAAGATCTGGCAGATGTTTACAGATGTTTGTCAAGTGACTCTTGTGTGTCCAGAGCTAGTGAGCTCCGATGACTTTATTCCTGGCAAGACCTTAGCAGTGGGAGGAATTGGGGGAGTATGCCCTGCAGTGCCAATGGCATGAGTATTTTTGGACTGGGGAGCAGGGAAGGGTGTAAGAGATGTGGGGATGTAAGAGATTCCTACTAATGTGTTACTGGGTACTGATTTGGGTAGGCTTTTATCAAAGTATATGCCTGAGGATTATACCTGTGATTTGTCCAAGTCTTCTAGGTGCCCTACTATTGAAAGGGCAGTGTGTAAAAATGTACCAAGGCAGCCTCATGGGGAGAGAGGGCAGAAAGGTTGTACGTGTCCGACTGTGTCAGAACCCAGAATGTCTGAGGTGATGTGTGAGATGGTGGTGGTTTCGCATCACTGGGAGGGAGGGCATAGCGAATCGGTGCCAGAACCAGAGATGGCTGAGTCGCTGTGTGAAAACGTGAGGGGGCCACCCGACTGTGAAGAAGGGCAGAGTGTAAGTGAGTGTTCCTCTGTGTCAGGATTAGCTGGTTCCCAGGGTCCTGTATGTATTCCTCCTTGGAGTGGAACAGGTGGAGAGACAGATGTTTCAACCGTAGCTGTGTTAACCTGGCAGCAGTCTTCCCAGAATAAGGGGCACGGGCTGACTCGGCCTGTGGACTCAGAGTGTGTGTCCGCAGGGGAGCACACTGACGGTGAGACCAGGGGATCTGGCACACCATCACCCTCCCCTCCAGTAGCTCAGGGGCAGGAATCTGTTGCACGGTACTTTGTTGATGCTGAGACTGAGGCACAGAGCTCCGAATTCCAGCAGGCCCAGCAAGACAAATCCCACATTAGAAATGTTGAGGGCAGCCACCCGCAGACAGCGACAGGGAGCAAGGGTACTGACATGAAAGTCTTGGGGAGATCTCTGACTGGGAAGGCAGAGCATGCAAGAATACCCTCTGTGCCTGAACCAGCAGCATCTAACCAAAGGGAATCTGGGTGTATTGTGAAAAGTGATGGCAGTATGTCTGTGCCAACAGCCAGACTCTATTTCTGAGGGGCTGGAGGAAGGATTTAGTGTAGCCCTTAAAATGGTAGAGGGGTGAGGAACAGAGAGAGGGCAGTTGTGCACTTGTGCCCGTATTCTGTGGGACTACAGAGTCTGGACACAAGGGGGAGGGAGAAACTGATGCCTTATGTAGCACCTACTCTGTTTGGGGAGTCAGGGCGTAACACCCTAGCTACCCATCAAGTAAATCTGTTAGTCCTTTTAGCTATAACCAGCAGCATGGGAAGCCAAATTATTGCTAAAGGGGTGGGCCATGCCCCTGGGTGCACTGAGACCATGGCCTTATGCTGTATCAGAGCAGACAAGGCAGACCCTGCAGCCAATGCTTTTGAAAGTACCTTCTGCAGGGTGGGTTTACCCAAAGAAATACTATATCTCAGCAGGAAGCTGCCGCCCAGGGAAGTGGCCTATGCCACTGTAGAAAAGGAGTGTCTTGCTATCGTTTGGGCCTTGCAAAAACTACAGCCGTACCTATATGGGTGCCAGTTTACTGTGATTACCGATCACAACCCCCTACACTGGTTTCACAGGGTGGCTGGGACAAATGGGAAACTTCTCCGATGGAGCCTAGTTCTCCAGCAATATGAGTTTGCCATATCCCACCTAATACGCAAGGGAGAGGCATGTGAGCCTCCTCCCACTGCGCCTCTTATTTGGGGGAGGTGTCACGCCAACTTGTGTAGTGCATACATGGACTTGCTACCCGGTAGAGATGGCATGGCCAATTTCAGTATGAGAGGGGTTAATTTGATTGTATACGCAGGTGGTGCCAAAAGGTCTTTTAACATGAATTTGTCTTTTGAAGCTGGGACTCGAACCAGGGCCCTCTGCAAGTTGTGAAATCTTACAGCGGAGGTGCCTCTACTCTACTTGCTGAGTAATCTACCGTATGCCTGTATCCCCTCATAGATAGTGGATTCTTTTCATATGCTAAGTGACCACTAGCAGTCAGGAAAACCATTTCTTCCAAGGTCATATTATCATTTATTGTTTCATATAGCGCCAACAAATTCTGTAGCGCTGTACAATGGGTAGACAGGACATAACAAGTAGTATGCAACATAACAAATTGACTTACTGAGACAACAGGTGAGGAGTCCAACACATACATCAATAATAACCCATAGATTCATAATCATACCTCCTTTTGTGCATATCTAGAACGGGAGAGAGCGCACCCTGCACAAAGAATACAAATAAGGGGGTGCAACTTAAGCTGTTTGGAAGAAATTCTGAAGTCCATGGTATTCAGTCATAAGAAGCAAGTGTGAGATATCTATGGACTTCATCATTTACAAGAAATTCCTAAATGCATGAATTATTGCTGTGGCGAGCACAGGAGGGACAATAAAATGAAAATGAGTTATTTTGACTGATATGTTTCCACAACACAAGGGGGAGGTCACTTATGGTTCCTATAGGTACACCTTCCCTCCGCTTATACCACCTCTGGGCCAGCTTGCAAACTCGAGATGAACTGGAAAAAGTATAAATTTAATGAGAGGGGCCAAAATCTAATTTTATAGCAAGACAGGAGGCTTCGTATTTTGCATTAACCTTCTTTACTGTTAACCTCCAGCAGCAAAACAGTTAACAGAACAATAAAAAACAACCAATAAGAACACAGCAACAAGTCTATAAAAGTATGCACATCTTGGCACTCCTCCTCTTTCTTTGCTGCTTAACCTCCAGGTGAGAACATTCCAGTATATTTCTTTATTACTCATTTTTAAATTATTTTATACATATATCTGTGCATTTATATTTATCGTTTATTTTCGTTTGTTCATTGCTAGCGCTGCTATTGCGCTTTCCCTTTCCTCCCCTTACCCCGGCCTGCGGCCTGTCCTGCCGGCCGCGTGGTCAGGGCCTTTGCTACGCCCGGGGCGTCCCTGCCCTGCGGCTTTCTCTGTCCTTACCGCCTGTTCGGCGGTTTATTCCCTTCCCTTGAGGAGGTTTGTTGCCACCTCCTGTCTACGGCGTTTCTGCGCTCTTCCGCGCGGCGTCCTTCGTTTTCCCGCGCAGCATTTTTTTTCCCTGCCCGGGTCCCCGTGCGGCGGCGGCGGTCTAACTTACCTTTGCCGCTTGCCTCGGTGTCTCCCTGCTCTGCCCGCCGCGGTCGCTCGCTTGTATGCGCCGCGGCTGTTTTGGTCCTCCGTTCCGCGGCCTTTTTCTTCTTTCCCGCGGCTTCCTGCATCTGTTAAACGCAGCTGCTCTTCTCGCGCGGCTGCCGTTTGTGGGATCTGCGGCGTGGTGTCGGCTCGGGCGCCCCCTGGCGGCCCACACTACGCTGCACGTTCATTTATTTATTTATTTTATTTTATTTTATCAGGTTTTGGGCCTTATTGGCCTCACGGTGTGCTTGTTTTGTCCTCTTTTTTCCTATTTGCTGCAGGTTCTAGGAATTTTTCTTTTGTATAGGCTGGCCATATTGCACATTATAGGGGTAACCCCCCTTTTGCCTGGGCTCCTCTGTGCCCCTTTATTGCCGTTGGATACCCCTCGGCTTCGGTGACCCCACCGCGTTCCTATTAGGGTAAACCCCTGCGGTTATTGGTTGTGGTGAACCCCTCACTGTGGACAAATTCGGAGTGTACTGCACCTGCTTTAGGGGTGACCCCCTGTTTCTGCACTTCCTGTGTTATCGGGTAAACCCCGTTTTTTGCTGACGGTCTCAGGACCTTGCATTTACTCACTCCTGTCGTTCTTTGTGTTCCTATAGACACATTTGGAGTGCAATGGCCGAAGAATCCCAAACTCAGATACCTGCTGCCGTTCAGGCTTGGCTCCGTGCTGCCCTGGCTGCGTCTCTTCCAACTGCTGAGGACTTGCATTCTGCTCGCCCTTCTCCGCCTCTCGCTTCCCCTACTGGGGTTGAGGATTCAGAAGCTGGCGGCTCCTCATCCCCTGCGGCCACAGCGGCCTCCCAGAAGCGCACCTGGGGTGAAGCGCCCTCCACGTCCGGGAAGGGGAAAGCTCCGTTAAAAAAGGCCCGCAGTTCAGCCCTTCCACTGGTTTCCCCTAATGAAGACCTCACTGACTACGAGGTTATTGATGAATACTGTGCTGGCTCCTCTGGTCCGGCCTCTCCCATGCGGCACCGGGACTTCACTCCTGACCATCCTAAGCTCCCTCTCATCCCGTCCAACGCTCCTGATCAGCCGTTTGAGGTCACGGATGACCTGGGAACTCCGCTCTTCGACCCCAGGGCTCTGCGCCACCCTCGCTCTTCGGAGTGGACCCCATCGTCCCACATTGCGGAGTTTTTGAGATTCTGGATGCGTCGCCCCCTGGACAAGGAGGTGCGCCAGCGACTCCGTTCAGAATGTCCTCGGCCCACAGTCCGGGATAAAGTGCTGAACACGCCCGAATTTGACCCAACGTTTGTGACTTTCTTGACCAAGAATGGCAAGGACCCTCGCAAGGGCATTGAGTTGGGCCTACGTTCGGCTCAGGATAAACTGTTAGACGTCTCGGGCCCCTTGACGCAGGTGTTTCAAATGGCTGACGAGGCCATTGCTGACGGCTCTCCATTGGATCCTCACCTGGTCCGTGATTGGACTCAGAGGGCTTTATGTTTGCTGGGAAACGCCAACTGTGCGATCTCGTCTGAACGACGCAAGGCGGCCCTATTCAAACTGGATGCCAAGTTGGCCGACCTGGGCCCCAAGGAGCTGGGCGCGGACGCCAAGGGCTTGCTCTTCGGCGAGAGGTTCATCAAGGACCTCAGTCAGCATGTCAACCTGTTTACATCGCTCACTAAGGCCCAGACCAACATCAGACGCGTCTTTCGTACGGAAAGCCGTTTTTCCCCCAGAGCTGGTCGGCAGAGGGGTCGTGCCGCCAGCAGAACTGCCTCCTTTGGCTCTAGACCCCGTTTCCCGGACGCTTCCACCGCCTACCGTTCCCAGTTTCGGGTCCCGTTCTCCAGAGGCGGCTCCAGAGGCAGAGGCTACACGTCCACCAGAGGGAGATCAGCTTCAGGTAAGACTGATTCCTATTCTTCCTCATATTCCTGTCGGGGGTCGTATCGCCCATTTTTTCCATGCTTGGTCTCGCCTTACGTCCGATCCCTGGGTCCTTCAGACTGTAGTAGGTTTCCGTCTGGAGTTCCTCTCTGCGCCTTGCCAGGATTTTCCACCTCCACTCCCCAGGTTGTCGCGCGACGCCGCCGCCCTGGTCCACACGGAGCTTTCTTCCCTTCTGGCGAAGGGCGCTATAGAAAGAGCGCACTCCCCTCCGGTTTTTCTCAGCAATATCTTCTTGGTGCGCAAGAAGTCAGGGGAGTTTCGCCCTGTTATCAATCTTCGGTCCCTCAACAGGTTTGTGGTGTATCGCCACTTCAAAATGGAGGGTATTCACCTCCTGCGCGACCTGCTCAGGGAGAACGACTGGTTCTCCCGGCTCGACCTCAAGGATGCTTACCTCTCGGTCCCGGTCCATCCCGACGATCGGCGGTTTCTTCAGTTCCGTTGGCGAGGCCGCCTTTGGCAGTTCACCTGCCTTCCTTTCGGTCTCAGCTCCGCTCCGTGGTGCTTCACCAAATTGCTGAAGCCAGTCATGGAGTTCCTTCGGGCCCGCGGGATTCGCTCTATAATTTACTTAGACGACATCCTCCTCATGGCTCAGGACGTCGAGTCCCTTCGTCGCGATACTTACCTGGCGGTTCATCTGCTTCAGGATTTGGGCTTCGTGATCAACGAGCCCAAGTCGGTCTTGACGCCTACTCAGACCGTTCAGTTTCTAGGTTTCTCGGTAGACTCCGTAGCGGCGGTTCTCCGGCTTCCTCGCGACAAGGTCCTGGGCATAAAGAAGGAGATTCGCAAGCTCCTTCGTGGCGGCCTGGTTTCCCTTCGAAATCTCGCCAGGGTGATCGGCCTCCTCTCGGCCTCGATTCAGGCCATTTTCCCGGGACCGCTCCACTACCGGGCCCTTCAGCGGTTGAAGACGCGGCATCTTCGCGTATCGGCTTCCTACGATGCGATGATCTCCCTGTCAGACGAGGCTCGCTTGGAGCTCCATTGGTGGTTGGTCCACATGGACGCGTGGAACGGCCGTGCCATTTTCGGGTCAAGCCCGGATTTTGTCCTGGAATCGGACGCAAGCCTGTCTGGCTGGGGGGCTGTTTGCGGCGACGTGGCTACCGGGGGTCCGTGGACTTCCGAGGAACGCGACCTTCACATCAATTGCCTGGAGCTCATCGCTGGCTCTTTCGCGATTCGCAGTTTCCTGAAGGACGTCACTCATTGTTCGTTGGTGCTGCGCATGGACAACGTCTCGGCCGTCCGCTACATCAACAGGTTGGGTGGCTCGAGGTCCAGGCTTCTCACGGAGCTCACCAAGGAGCTCTATCAGTTCTGCCTGGACAACCATCTGTCCGTCCGCGCGGAGTACCTGCCGGGCAAGGAGAACCTAGTGGCCGATTGGTTTTCTCGACATTGGAGGGACGTCAGCGATTGGCAGCTGTTACCGAGCGTTTTCCACACTCTCCATCTTCGTCGCGGCCCGTTACATCTGGATCTGTTCGCGTCCAGGGCGAACCGTCAGACGACCGCGTTTTTCAGTTGGCTCCCGGATCCGTTATCCTCGGCGGTGGATGCTTTTCTCCAGCCGTGGCCGCACCGGGGAGCTTATGCCTTTCCCCCGTTCAACATGATCCTTCGGACTCTCCACTCGGTCAGTCGTCAGGGCGTGTCTCTCCTATTGGTGGCACCCCTCTGGAGGACTCAGCCGTGGTTCCCACTTCTTCTGGAGCTGTCGTGCGCGGATCCCCTGATCCTTCCCTCGACCTGGGATCTGCTTCGGGATCCGGAGGGGAACCCTCACCCTCTCATCCTCGAGGATCGGTTGACTCTCGTGGCTTGGTCAGTTTCCGGGGATCCTGGCATGTGCCGGGTTTATCGGAGTCAGCTCGAGATCTGCTCTGGGGATCCTGGGCTCCGGGAACCAGACGGTCCTACCTCCAGGCTTGGCATGCCTGGAGTCGCTGGTGTTTGGCTCGGCACCTTGATCCCCTTACGGCTCCTGTGACAGCGGTTCTTAATTTTTTGGCTCATCTTTTTTTTTTTTCACTGGGTCGGTCGTACCGTACCATTAATTTGTTCCGCTCGGCCATCTCGGCGGCTCACGTCCCGGTTCAGGGCTCGGGTGTCGGTAAGGATCCTGCGGTCTGCCGTCTTCTCAGGGGTGTTCGCCTTTCTAGACCCCCTAGGCCTCGTTATGAGTCCTTCTGGGATGTCTCTCAGGTGCTTTGTTTTTTGGAGAGTTGGCCGGACAACGACGGTTTGTCCTTTCGCCAGCTTTCCGCCAAGACTGCCCTTTTGCTGTGCCTCGTCTCTTTCCGTCGGGTGTCCGACGTGCGGGCTTTTGATGTGTCCTCATTTGTTTTTTCTCCTACCGGGGTATCGGTCTCTGTCTCTCGTAGGACTAAATCCAGTTCTACTTCTGTTTCTTACCCTTATTTTCCTGACCGGCCGCGCCTTTGTGTGGCTCGCTGCGTTCAGGCTTATTTGGCCCGGTCGGCTCCGTTTCGGTCTTCCTCCTCTGGTCCATTTTTCATCTCTTATGTGCGTCCTTTTCGGCCTGTTTCTGTTCCCACTCTCTCTAGGTGGATCCGGTGGCTTCTTGTTTTGGCCGGTATTGATGGTTCCTTTGGGGCTCACTCGGTCCGCGGTGCCGCCGCCTCAGCGGCTTTCTCCGCGGGCTGTTCCCTTTCCGACCTTTTATCAGCGGCGGATTGGTCCAGGGAATCTACTTTCCGGACTTTTTATTTTCGGACCCCGGCTCACGCCGCCTTGGCGTTGGTTTCGGGGCGTTAAAATTGCAAAATACGAAGCCTCCTGTCTTGCTATAAAATTAGGGATTAATCTAGCCTTGGTGCAGTATTAATCTAAATTTTATTAAAGACAGGAGGCGAGTATTTTCCCTCCCTTCCCCTTCCCTTATGTCTTAGGGTTTGTTGTTGAGGGGATTGTTGTCGGGTTATGATTGTTATTATATTGTCTCATTACCATACCTGCTGTTTTTTTCTGTCATGCTTGGCATATGGCTGCGTGGTACTTTCACGACTCTTTGTTTTTTCCCAGGTCGTCCTCCGGTTGTCTGAGGTGTTGCCGCTGCTGTGGTCCTTTTTCAGCGTGGTGTTGTGTTCCTGTGTTTCTCCCGAGTTGTTCCTGACTGTCGGTTCAGCTTCTGCGCAAAGAAAGAGGAGGAGTGCCAAGATGTGCATACTTTTATAGACTTGTTGCTGTGTTCTTATTGGTTGTTTTTTATTGTTCTGTTAACTGTTTTGCTGCTGGAGGTTAACAGTAAAGAAGGTTAATGCAAAATACTCGCCTCCTGTCTTTAATAAAATTTAGATTAATACTGCACCAAGGCTAGATTAATCCCTAATTTTGTCGCCCTACGGACAGGAAAACTTTACCAGCCGGTTGTCTTGGTGGCAGCGTTATGATACTAGTTATATCATTATAGTTAATTGTGGGTGGTATTAAGGGTGGATATTTTTATTTGTATCACTATTTCCAGTCTAGGGCAGACAGATAGTGAATATTAACCCTTTTACCACCACAACAAAGTCAACCGCACGCTTGGAGTAGGGTGTGTTCGTGACACCGATGAATCGGATCATGAATCGATTCATTTCATTTCATTTACTGATCCAAACTTCCCATCACTAGTGTGGCCTACACATGGCACTCACTTCCGGCTCTGCCCAAGAGTCTGATTGACAGCGGAAGGAGCCACACGGAACTGTCCTCTAAGTGTGAGGGCCAGGGGGAGGTGCCATACCGACATGCTACACTACACCCTGATGGTTGATTGGATAGGGAGGGGCCAGTCTTAGAGCACTGCCTCCTGGCTGTGAATGGTAGGGGGCGGAAACAAACGCACGCACGCACGCCAAACTGTTACTTTGGCTTCTGTAACTGTATGCGGCAACCAACATCATGTTCAGCCATGCCACCGTGGATCTGGCTCACGTTATGGCTCCCACAGTTGTTTGCTATTCCCCGTGGAGTACTGTGTCCCCAGGATAAAGTCTGGCCGTGATTGGGGTTTATTTACTAAACAGGGAGCTCTTTTCAGATGGTATTAATGGCAGGGGTCACCCTGTATAATGCATAGTGAGCGCGGAGACACAGCATGTAATGCAGTGACATCATTACAGCTCACTGTGAGGGCAAAATAACCCCAGTGAGGACAAGTGTTACAGAGCAGCAGTACCCCACCTCCATTCCTGCTCCTCATTACTGCTCGAGGGGGCTTCAAAGCCTGGAGGGGATAAATCTTACCACTTCCCAGGCTCTGCAGATGGCCCCCTCATTAAAAGAACATCTTTATTCCGCCCCATAAGAGAGCAGCGAGCACCCAGAGCCTGGATTGGTGAAAAGTTCTGAATCTGTGGATCTCCCCATGCGGAGTGCGTCGTGGTTTAGTCTCCCAGCGACAGAAGCGTAAGTGTGAGTTATTATATTATATATTATATATTATATATATATTATATGAGTACAGCCGCCCCCTCCGAGCGGGATCTGCGATCTGACTTGGTGGTGGTGGTGGTGGTGGTGGTGGTGACCCTGTTGGCCAGACAGCCGTTGTTATAGGAATAAAATCTGAGGACAAACCAGCCGTCTGGTTAGGAGATTAAATTACTTTGTGTAAAACCCACTCATGTCGCTTTCCCCGTCACCCAAAATATATATATATGTATATTGTGACAGGGAATAGGGCATGGCGGTGTATAACATATACATTTCTCACAAAATACTGCAGTGCAATGTATTTGATTGATAACCCCAGGGAGAATGTTTTGTTACCGACAAAATAATGGTAATACTGTAGTTACGTTTGGGTCCCTGGGGTGGAGCATTTGGAGAGAAGGGAGGGCCAGTGCTCCACTCCACAGTTTACTTGCAGCAGGTGATGGAGCCAGTCCAGGAGTTCTGGTTCTCTCAGATTGTTACTCACCTGTTACCAATGAGCAGCAGGGGGCTGCTAAAAAAAAAAGATCCCTGTGAGTTATTTAGGTGAAAAACACACAAGCAGTGAGTGAGACTGCATTTTTCTCCTAAAGAATCTTCTGAATGGTTTCTAAACGAAAAGGTCTGTGGTAAATGGTTTTGTTGGTAGCGGGTAAACCATCCAACGAGAGTTAGTTGCTGTTTGTCGGTAAGTGCTCCGAGAGCAAGGTTTTTCTTTTTGTTTGTTTTATTTATGTTTGTTTACAGACCTTTTAATAAAAGGACTACAATTTCTAGAAAGAATTCAGCCTTATGTGGTATTTCAAACTTTAAGACTGTGTGGTTACATGATCCCATGTATGTATGTATGTATGTAGGTAGGTAGGTAGGTATGTATGTATATATATACACACACACACACACACACACACACACACACACATTATAATGGGCTGTAATCCTGCATATTACGCACATATATATATATACACATTAATGGGCAGTTATTATCATCCTGCATATTACGCACATATATATAATAATGGGCAGTTATTATCCTGCATATTAGGTATATATATATATATATATATATATATATATATATATATATATATATATATATATATATATATATATATATATATATATTAATGCGATTGTATCTGACGGCTGGACTGTAGATGATTGGGTTTTGGGGATGTCTGTGGTGTTTCAGGTAGGTTGGTCTATCTGTTGGTTAGCTGTTGAGTAATGTGTGGATGGACTTGTTCTTCATGTAAATGTCTACGAATTGGATGTTTGTGTGAAAGTAGCTCAGCTTTAGGTTTCTTTTGGGATCTAAGGCTTTCTAGTCCTTGTGGAATCTGAGGCGTCCCTGTCATTCTTTATTTGCTAGAGATCTGCTTCCTAAACTGGGGTGGAATGTTGGCCCTCTGGAAGCCCCCAAAACTTCTTGCTACAGAAGTGGACCCTTTGAAGCCGGCACTAATGACATCTGCTGCTTCCTAGTAATTCATTATAAGAATTACACTTTTCTTTGTTCCATAAAAGAACCACATGATTGCTGTTTTTAGACATGCGCAGTGTTCTGTGACGCGGCCATTGAGATCAGCAACATCTGGAATACATCCTACTTTGTGTGGAATCCTTGGGCGTTCCTTTAGAACATCTGCAACTGTATTTTCCTAGAATGAAAAGTCACGCTGAGTGATCATGATTTTCATCCACCTGCCCCTGGTTCATCCACTGCCAGATGGTTACCTGTTGGCTAGAAAACTGGTGGTCTTTAAGGACTGCTTCTTGGTAGTTGAAATAGCCGTAAAGGATTATAAAGGATGCATCAAAATATATGGACGTATAGTGTGACTCTAAAATGTTATGCCTCAGACTGGTGATTTCTTGAATGGTATTCGCTGTTGAGTTTGTTGGTCATTTCAGCAGCACCCCGGAATCTGAATGTGTATGTCCAAAATATTTAGGAGTCTTGCTCCCCCCCCTCCGAATTATGTTTTTAGATTACCCCCCCCGGCACTAAATTAAAGGGCAAAAGACTCAGGCTTTTTGTGTTTTAGTGTTACTGCCAAAGATCCAATTCTTTCAAAGTCTTCTATCCGGCACCCTGTGCTTTCCTGTGGGGTTGAGGTTAAGAGAGTGCCGTGAAGCTACCCCGCAGGGTCACATAACATGCTGGGTGCTTCACACCACCGCCTGCTTCACCGCAAGGAAAACATAGGCTGCCGGATTCCCGATGGGTCCCCCTCTGTGGTTTGTTGAGCTCTTCTTTATGGGTTCGCCTCCCTTTCTGTGTTTTTTTTGGGGGCAAAAATAAATTGGCCACGCTCAGATTTTCTAGTCGAGCATTTTATTGCAAGGACAACGTGATGTGGGATTTATGGGGATTGCGTGGACGTTAGATGATATGTATGTGTTTCTAATTGATGACATGCCCTGTCAATGGCGCTTATTATTTTGGCTCGCGGCTGGCATCAGTTGTACCAGAGGGCGCACAGAGCGGAGGAGACGTTTCAGTTTGGTCCACAGACGCACTTCACATGTTAATACGGCTTATAGGCTTTCAGATTTTATGGGTTCAAATAAAATGTTTCAACTTCTAGGCTTGAGGGTCACTGTGGGTGATTAAGACCAAGTCATTCTATAGTTTCCCACAAACATTCAAATGGCTCATATGCAGCTGCCTGAAAAACTGTGTTCAATATTTTTTTTGAAAATTTATTTTGTGACACTTATTTAAATAATAATTGGATGGCCTTTTTGATTTAAAAGCGACTTGATGTTATGTGTAGTATTAGTATTGCTATCACGCTGTATACGTGAAGAACTGTGTTTGAAGTAAATGTATCCAATGCAAATCATCTAATTCACCAATAATAGTGATTCTTCTTTCTTCTTTTTTCTTTTTATATTTTACCCACCGCAGGAAATTTTATCTGGAAGTCGTATTGTAGAAGATTGGCCCAAATCCTGCAAGCAGAGAGACGTCTTAAAGCCGGTATGCGGAGTGATTTTTACTCTGAGGTAGAAGGACCGCTTTGGCCAGGTATGGACATTTTATACACATGGTTATCATTATTGTTTGCGCTGTTTGCCATTACTTAACTCCCCAAATAATTCTACATCTAAGCTTTTGCTATACCTTGTGCGTTTTCTATTAGTATGACATCATTCATATTTAAGCGTTCGTTTTATTTGTGTGTTTTCGTATGGGGTTTGTATTTGTATGAAATCCTGTTCTCCTTTAGCTTAGAAAAAATCTACTTCAAACTGTTCTTTTTATCCCAAAATAGTGATGAGCTAGGAAATGGTTAGGGGAGAGGATTGTGCCCTGATCTGAAGATGACGAGGTTAATTCATACATCCAGGATAAGGCATCCGCCTTGACGTAACAAGACCCTGGACGGTAAGTAATGTGCAGTGGAAACTGGGTAAAAAATAGTGACCATCTTGCTAATCGAGGTGGCAGATGTCTTGCCGAACGTAGATACTCCAAATTTTAATGATCCATCGGTCCAAATAAATCTTTGTTTTTTTTAGAAGAGAGGCTGGTGATAGGTTGTATTGTTCGTGAGAAATAGCGAATGAATTTACGATAAAAGTTTGCGAAGGCGATGAACCGTTGTATTCCTTTTCGGTCTGTAGGAGCTGGCCAGTTGAGTATCGCCGTTTTCCACTCATCGTCCCTACGTATCCTCACCAGATTATAAACCCCGCGTAGGTCAAATTTGGTGAAATATTTTGCAGATCGTACATTTTCTAGCAGTTCTGGGATGAGTGGCAATGGATAACGGTTCTGAATTGTGGCGTTGTTTAGCTCCCGGTAGTCGATGCATGGGCGCAAGCCCCATCTTTGTTATAAACAAAAAAAGATCCTGGTTCCAGCAGGAAAAGTGGAGGGTCGTATGAAGCCCTTGGCAAGATTTTCTTCAATATAGTTGTGACGGACCGACCGGGGTCCTCAAGAGCGACTTCTCCTTTCAGGACAATAATTCCCCGCAATCCACAGGCAATATCCCCAATCAAAGTAAAGGGACATCGCTCACAGTCCCGAAATGCAGGAACCCCAAATCTGTTTCCAAGCTTCAGTCTTTATAGTCTCTTATGATTTGGGTAATGTGGCACTCACCAGGGCCCATAGTCTGTAGGAAGGAGGCTGGCACTCAGTCCCCTCCAGGAGCCCATGGCACGGAGGCTTCCGTGACAATAGTCTTTCAGTGAGTTCTGGTTCTGAGAGAGGATAAATACGGCCGAAGGGTATAGTAGCACCAGGTAGGAGGTCAATGGGGGCAATTATACAGTCTTGAAGGGGGTCATTTGTCAGCAATCTTCTACTTGAATACGTCTTTAAATTTTTGATAGGGAAGGGGAATCTCTTGGAGAGAAACGGTCTGTGTGAGACAGATGGATGTAGTCTTTAGACAGTGACTGGTACAATATAAGGAGGAGAACTGAAGTACACCAGCCTCCCAGTTTATGAGAGGGTTATGTCTCCTGAGCCAGGGGAGACCTAAAATGACAGGTCTGTTATTAGAGGTAATAAAATACCCAAACACTTAATAACCTAATTAACCCTATAAATAACCTATAGGTGTTGCAAGATGGCGCACCGCCCTTACGAAAAAATTACTGCAGTTTTTCTGAAGTAACACTGCAGTTTTTTGGACAAGAAAAAACTGCAATACTGCACTTTTACTGCAGTATTACTGCACATTTACTGCAGTTTTACTGCATTTGTACTTCACTGTACTGCAGTTGTACTGCAGTTATTTTTGTACGGAAGTACAAATGCAATAAAGCTGCAGTACATTGAAGTACAACTGTAGGTTTGCAGTATATAAAAAAAAAAAGTGCACTAAATGTGCAGTAATACTGCATTAAAACTGCAGTACAGTGAAGTACAAATGCAGTAAATGTGCAGTAATACTGCAGTAATGTTTTTGTAAGGGCGCAACTGGATGTTCCAGGGTGAGCGACAGAAACTGGGTGTTCCAAGATGGCGGATCGCATGTAGGTGTTCCAAGATGGCTGACCGAAACAGGGAGTTCAAAAATGTCGTATTGCAACTAGGTGTTCCAAGATGGCCAACGGGATCAGGGTGTTCTAAGATGGCGGGTTGCAACTCAGGTTGTTTTGATGTGGCGGATCGTAGGTATGGTATATGTGGTTTACTCATTTTCTTTAGCTCATTGGGTCTGTGAGGTAATAATATAACAGCTAAAAAAACATAAGCAGGACATTGCTGCTAATTAAATGTCACAAAAGCCATCCTAGACACAAGCTACACTAAATTTACACCCTGTACAGCAGCGCTTTAAAAACGGGTTGCAATCACAAAGTATGTCCACACGAGGGCGATATAGGATAAGAAATTACAATGCCGTAGCAGCTTTACTAATAAAATGAATGCCAGATATTATTACAAGCTATGGCCGCATGAAGGGACTACAGGATAAGTACCGGCGGCACCAGAACCGCTTAAATTATGAAACAGGTTTCAGGAGCGGTATACATATTCGCATGCATATGTAAATTAGCCTCTACCACTTCTGCTGGGAGGCTGTTCCATTTATCTATCACTCAGACAGTGAGCTAAAACTTTCTTATATTGCATTTAAACCTCTGACTTAACCATACATTTATAGTTCAATTAAGGAGCCAGCCCTGTATGTTGTATACTTGAATAGGATTCAGCCCTGTAAGATGTATAGTTGAGTTTTTTCCTGCTACCATCTGCCAGTCCCCCACCTTGTCTCTGCTGCCATCTGCCAGTCCCCCACCTAGTCTCTGCTGCCTTCTGCCAGTCTCCCCAGACTCTGCTGCCTTCTTCTAATCTTCCCAGACCCAATTACTGTCTTCCCAGTCTCCTCTGCCATTTGCTGCTCTGCTGTCTGCCAGTCTTCCCAGTCTCCACTACCTTTTTGCCGGTCTCCGTTGCCGTCTGACAGGCTTCTTGCCCTCCACTGCCATCTGCCAGTCTCCCCAAACGCCATAACTGTCTCCTAGTCTCTGCTGCCGTCTCCCAGTCTCCATCAATAAATATACAATTACAGAGGTAATTCTCATTGTTTTCACACAAATTGCTGCTACAAAAGGACTTAATTACTACTCCACTTGGGATATGTGACCTTACTATTAGTGTATAGTTTGGGTTAATGAGCCAGCCCTATTGTATGTATATTTTAATTAGTGATCCAGGCCTGGATGATGCATAGTTTAATCTGTAGGCAAGCACAGCATTTCCCCATCTTCCTTTGAGTGTTTTGGAAAAAGTGGGGCCCTAAAGTGTTCCTTTAAATAGAAGCCAGCGAGGGAAATGTTAATTAGTGTAACCATTGCATTGTGTATAATTTCTGTGTTATCAGCATCTGTCATCGTGTGATCTCCCTGAGCCGGACTCTGCGCTTCCACGGCCGCTGGAGACAGAACTCTTATCGCTCCTGATCGCTTGCGTTGCTGCGTGTGGACTCCGCGACTGCCTCCCCGGACTCCGCGACTGTAAAGCCGCAATTGCATATTTTCAGATCGACCAGAGGAGACGGAAGCCGTGTTTTAAAAAGAAATACGGATGTAACTGGGGTCCTGGGCTTTTCCTCTAACCCGGTATTGGGATTGTTTTATTTCCTTACCTTGTAATGATTTTCCTTGAAAAGTCAATGTTAAGAGATGTTCTGTTAAAAATATTAACACTTCACAGTCCTTGGTCCTGTTATAGAGCAGAAACCAGACGGGAGCTTCGTAATGTTGGTATAACTAAGGAGGATGGTGTTTCTGGCTTCAATAAACTATCATCGCAGTAACCCCCGTCTGCGTGTGCTTATTTGTAATAATTACAGAATGTGACGGCGTCAGGCTGTTTGTTCTAGTAATAATGCTTCTTATCGTATGGACTGTAAATAACTCTGCGGAAATTATATGCACCGTATAAATGACGGTTATGTGTGTATCGCCCTCTTGTGGTGGATTCCTATGATGTTACTTTGTTACGGGGTTAAATACCCCCTACAGTCATATTGTAGGATGGAGTGTACGGGAAGCTGTGGGGAAGCAATTCAGAAATGTGTTTGTGTTATATTATATCACCCCTCCAGTGGATTTTTCTCCTCCTTCCCAGCCAATCAACACGTCAACAGTGACTCTCCGTGTCCGAACTCGTAACTGCAACTCCCCCAAAGAATTTTACTGTCCCTAGAAGATCTGAGCAAATCAACATGTGTTTCTATGATAAAACATCATGTCTGTAAAAACTGGTGTGAATGAGTTTATTTTATGCAATCCAGGTTGGAGGAGTAGCCGAGCGTCACCAAACCACCCAATGTTTCACTGAAAAGCTGCGGATTCCGGCGCAAACGGTTAAAGTGGATCAATCGGCAGGAACGTTCCATTGGTTGCTATGGGGAATGCTCCACTCCTGCCGCTGCGCCGGAGTTATTCTTTATACACATTGCCCCGTGGATAGAGAAATCAAACCCTGTTTCAACTGGGAGCAAACCAGTAGCCAGAAGTATAGAAAGTACTAAAACCAGATGCGGGGGCTTTCCCTTTAACAATGAGCAGTGTTTGTCATACAGGTGCAGGGGCCTCACCTCTTTACCCCTGCCATTTAGTGCGTAATATAGGAGACGGGGTATTTAATTAAATGCCCCTGTGGGAGTGCACTGACAGTCTCCTGTTCACAGCGTCTGAGCGTCTTCAATCCGTGTCTCTGTCGCCTGTCCTAGAAGTCAGCGTTTCTGTAAGTCGTCGATGAGCCGCAGACCCCGTCTGTCGGGAGCCATTTTTGCGTTCTTTTTGCCAATTCCTGAATTTTCCCCCAAAGTCCCTTTGGCTTTCTGCAAGAATCAGGACCTCGGGTGGCCTTCATTCTTTCCATTCTTTCCTGGATTTGACGTAGTGTGTTAATTAAGTAGAGCGAGCCCGGTCCTTCAGGAAGTCTTTGCCGCTGTCTTTCAGGTATCGGCCCGGCATATCCAGCTGCGGGCAAGTCTCCGATATTCGGGCTGCTCGACTCCTGCAGATGCCTTATTTCTCCAGAACAGAGCAGTAAATCCGCCGACCGGGGTAGTCGCCTTCTATTACTCGGCGTTGTACACTCGCCGCTGTGTCCGTGTTTCTGATTCCACCGTTTAGAAATCTGCCCCATTCCCCACCCGTCAATCGTTTGGATATTTATTGGGTCGCTGGGGGCTGCAGGTCGTTTCCTACCGAGAGCTTCTTTACCCCGCAGGCCGCCGGGGACGCGCTTCTTCCCTCCCTTCATTATAATATTTTTGCATCTAATTTCCTTGTTTTGGTATTTTTTCTAGCAGTGAGGGCCGAGTTTAGGGTCCGATCTACTAGTATCGCCAGCGGTTTCCCCTCCAATACCCCCTTTTATAGAAATGCCCCTTGCTGGGGTAGGAAGCTGTGCCCTGCATCTGTGACTACAGGAATATAAATATTGCTGCAGCAGCAGAGATGCAGTTTCTCTGTAAAGCCGTTATGACGAGGCGGCTCCGCGTACAGCACTGCGGATTATTCCTGCGGTTACGGGATAAATGGCAGAAAACCAGAGACCTGGAAGGAGCTTTTTCAGCATCTCTGGCTGCAGATTATTGCGCCGGCCTTTGGGTCACGCTGTGAATCGGGTTTCATTCACAGCAACAAAATTCATTCCAATACCGATGGAGGTCAACTGGGGGGCGTCTCCGGCAGACCGTCAGCTCTTGTGCTTCTACGCACAGCACGGCCCTCGGCAGTTCTGATTACACAATGTATAGAATGGGGTGTGATGTATATAAAAGTACGTTACAGGAGCAGTGATGGGGCAGAGTGTAATGTATAGAATGGAGGGTGATGTATATAAAAGTACGTTACGGGAGTGGTGATGTATATAAAAGTACGTTACGGGAGCGGTGATGGGGCAGAGTGTAATGTATAGAATGGGGTGTGATGTGTATAAAAGTACGTTACGGGAGTGGTGATGGGGCGGAGTGTAATGTATAGAATGGAGCGTGATGTATGTAAAAGTATGTTACGGGAGCGGTGATGGGGCGGAGTGTAATGTCTAGAATGGGGTGTGATGTATATAAAAGTATGTTATGGGAGCGGTGATGGGGCGGAGTGTAATGTATAGAATGGGGTGTGATGTATGTAAAAGTACGTTACGGGAGCGGTGATGGGGCGGAGTGTAATGTATAGAATGGGGTGTAATGTATATAAAAGTACGTTACGGGAGTGGTGATGGGGCGGAGTGTATAGAATGGGGTATAATGTATATAAAAGTAGGTAACTGGAGCGGTGATGGGGCGTGTTGTATATACTTCTCCTCTCTCAAACCAATACCACCAATTGATATGCGTGGAGAATAATCCGCTCTGCGTTGTGTATTAATGATAAATGTAATACCCCTTGTTACCTCCTCCAAGAACTAACATATAACCGTATCCCCTTTTCCAGATAATATATATGTCTAGTTCTACTAAGGTTTTCTACCCGATATTACAATAAAACAGCCAACCCAAGATTCTTACCAGAGAGAGAGCTTTAATTAGAATCTGCCCAGATTTATGTTACAGCAAAGACAAAACCAGAGTTACAGTGATATACAGATGTCAATCATTCATACCACTCACAAACATCCCATCTATCTAATATCTGCTGCTAAGTGTGTGCGCTGTGTGGGTGATGTGCCAAGGGTGAGACTCTCCAATCCAGTCTCCCCTTGTGTGTTTCTACAACGTCTTTAGAAGGGATTTCTCTATTGATGTGTAAATGAGGTCCCTGTCCTGTGTTCCCAAGACCCCACCGTGTGATGTTATTGACTTGCTATGTTTCCCATGCCTATCTCCAGGTGATGCATTTCCTTCCTTCTCTACATAGTGTATAGGTGTGATATCTTCTTACAGCTGTCTTTCCTGTTACTTCCCCCCTAAGTAGCTTGCAGCTATCATACATACATATATACACACAAACTTAATCAAGCACATATTAATTACAGATATACATACTTTGTATTTACCCCAACAGGGCGGAGTGTAATGTATAGAATGGGGTATAATGTATATAAATGTATATGAAGCGGACATGCGCTGCGCCAGAATCTCACGTGTCTTCTTCTTTTGTCGTAGGATTTGGTGAATTCGGGGTCGAGCTCCCTGTTTTTCTTCATCGCCGCGGTAACCTTGGCCTCCATCAACCACAAGTCCGGCTCGGCGATCGCTGCAGCGGTAAGAGAATCTCTTTACTCACCTTTCCCAATCAAACCCAAACTGTACTTTTAACCCTTTTGTTGCTGTGGCTCGGGTTGGTGACCCCGAGTGTCGGTATTATGATTAAATCTCGTTAGGGCTGCAACAACTAATTGATAAAATCGATAATAATCGATAATAAAATTCGTTGCCAACGAATTTAATTATCGATTAGTTGAATCGATTTTTATCGATTATAAAATGAGGGTTTTTTTCAGAGCAAACACTCTGAAAAATACCCCTCATTATATAATCCGTTTAGTCTGACTCACAGCAGCAGCTCCTACTTACCAGTCCCTCCCTGTAATCACTGTGACAACTGGCCCCGCCCCTTCCTTCTCCCAGAAGGCCAGAACCACATGGCTGTGACACTCATATAACTGTAAGTATAAAATTAATATTTGGGCTGCTGAAAGTTAGGGGAGGTGGGGGTTAATTTAGGGGCAGCTATGGTTAATGGGATGTTTAGGGGCAGCTATGGTTAATGGAGTGTTTAGGGTTTAATTTAGGGGCAGCTATGGTTAATGGGGTGTTTAGGGTTAATTTAGGGGCAGCTATGGTTAATGGGGTGTTTAGGGTTAATTTAGGAGCAGCTGTGGTTAATGGGGTGTGTGGGGTTCATTTGAGGCAGTTGTGGTTAATGGGGTGTTTAGGGTTCATTTAGGGGATGTTGTGGTTGATGGGGTCTTTAGGGTTAATTTAGGAGATGCTGTGGTTAATGGGGTGTTTAGGGTTAATTTAGGGTAGTTGTGTTTGATGGGGTATTTAGAGTTAATTTAGGGGTAGTTATGGTTAATGGGTTGTTTAGGGTTAATGTAATGATGAGGACTGAGGGTTAATTTAATTTAATAAAGTAAACTTAAGGTGCAGTTAGAGGTAAAGGGGGGGCAGACTAAGGGGAATCTAAATCCTGGGGGCCGTGAAGATTAACCCAGTACTTATTTATAAAAGTATGGTGTCAGTGTGATGCGAACGGGTCTGTGACTCTATGAGGGGACTATGAGATATCTGGGGGGTATACGGCATATCTGGGGAGGATGGAGTGACATATCTGGGGGTATATAAGGCATATGTGGGGAGGGCAGTGTGGCATGTCTGGGAGGCAGTGTGGCATGTCTGGGGAGGACGGAGTGGTGTATCTGGGGTACAAGGCATATCAGGCACAGTGGCATATGTGGGAGGCAGCGTGGAGTGGAATATGTGGGAGGCAGCGTGGAGTGGAATATGTGGGAGGCAGCGTGGCATATGTGGGAGGCAGTGTGGAGTGGTATATGTGGGAGGCAGCGTGGAGTGGAATATGTGGGAGGCAGCGTGGAGTGGCATATGTGGGAGGCAGCGTGGAGTGGCATATGTGGGAGGCAGCGTGGAGTGGCATATGTGGGAGGCAGCGTGGAGTGGCATATGTGGGAGGCAGTGTGGAGTGGCATATGTGGGAGGCAGTGTGGAGTGGCATAAGTGGGAGGCAGCGTGGAGTGGCATATGTGGGAGGCAGCATGGAGTGGCATATGTGGGAGGCAGCGTGGCATATGTGGGAGGCAGCGTGGAGTGGCATATGTGGGAGGCAGTGTGGAGTGGTATATGTGGGAGGCAGCATGGAGTGGCATATGTGGGAGGCAGCATGGCATGTCTGGGAGGCAGCGTGGCAAGCCTGGGCTCAAATGTGCATAAATTGGGGGGGGGGGGCTGGTTGGGAAATAAAGACAAGAAATGCATTTTATCAAAGTTTTTTTTTATTCTGCTGTTTGTATTTCACATCATTTGTTTTTTCATTTATTTAAAATAATTTAATAATGTCCATTCATTTTTTTTATCCGATTGATCGATTAATCGTTAGTTGCAGCCCTAGAATACAGACAGTTACAGGCATCGTGAAAGAGAAAGATTTGGAAATGCTTAACTGAACTGAAGAATGTTTATTGAACAATGTATTGCCTCTTGTTGATATGAAGACGTTCCGCTAGATGAAGAGTGTGACGATACGGATACCTGGAGCAGCCTCTCCCCCAGGATGGATCGTCCACAAAGGAGCGTTGCTGAGACCGGGGTCAAGTCGGTGACTGTATCTCCCCCAGGATGCTGGTCTCAGTAGGGGAAACTTCTGGAGCGAGGCTGAAGGGTCAGTAGACGGTAGCAGGTTTGACCTGAGCTGGGGTAGGCATCGAGTCCTTTAACCACTGGATAGGGAGGCAGGTATTGATCCCTCTGCCCCCAAGTACAGCCCTTACAGAGGCTGCCAAGTGTTAAGCTCAATGCTGACAACAGATCCCAAGACTCCGCAGCCCTCCCAAGAAAGAGACGCACACCATACTCTTGGGGAAGACTTCTCTGTTTATTGCAAGGCAGACAAGGTTATATAGGAAAACAAGGGGTGGGTCAAACACTACAAACAACCAAGTACTTTGTATACAAAAGGAAAGTTAACATAAGGAAATTAACTCAGCCATTTAATTAATACAATCCAATAGTTCACACCACAAAAAAGGATCAAAACCATCACCTCAAGATAATGGCAGTGCAGACAGGAAGCAGCACCAATAAACATAACGGGATTATACAAAGAAGGAACATCGGTTTGAAAATGCTAAATACACATTAACAGTGGTGTCGCTACGGGGGTGGGGCATTACCCCCCCCTAGGATATTCCTTGCCCCCCCTGTTGCCCCCCCGCCGAATTTTGAGGCACCCAGAACAGTCCCCTTGACTGCTAACGATGGCATGGTGCCGTTGCTAGCAGTCCCAGTCAGGTGCTAACGACGGCACCATGCCGTCGCTAGCACTATCTTACCTTGATGGAGGTCTGTGGACCCCCATCACCACCTACCCGGCGATCTGTCCCTCACACTGAAGGGCATCACCGGGGCCACCCGATCTGGCCGGTGACGGCACGCGCAATGCCGCGATGACGTCACCGCGCAACTGTATTAATAACTGACGATTGTCAGTTAAAGCGGTATGGGGGCATGCTGCTTAGATGCCTGTATCTCAGGCATCTAAGCAGCTACAGACCCCCAACATATACTGTTGGAAAGGTAATTATGTCACCTTTCCAACGGTATATAATGGTATATAGCTTGTAAGAATTTAAAAACATTACGTTAAAAAAAAAAGTAAAAAAAATGATTTAAACTTAAAGTAGTTAAACTTTAAAAAAAAAAAAAAAAAAGTTTAAGTATTCTAGCTAAATGATCGCTGTGGTAGCCAATGTTACCACAGCGATCATATAGCTATAAAAAGTCACATTCCCTTTTCAAAAATGGCCTATACTAATTTTTAATCCCATGATCCCTTTGATCATGGGGTTAAATTTAGCCAATGGTAGAGGGAGGCAATTTTTGAAATCCTGATGAACTGCAAATATTATTTAAATCAGCCATTTAGCCTGTGTGGTACGTGAGTAACCATCTCATCCCTGGAGTGCCTTGCATTTTTACTGCAAACCTTTTTTTTCCTGTAAAAGTGATTTATTTTCTCCCTTTACCATCATTTCTTTTGGATTGTAAGGGGAAAGAATGGTGTGTGTGCTTCTGTGAGTGAATGTATGGCAAGTATGGTGTGTGCTTCTGCGAGCGAATGGAGATATGAAAGGCGTGTGAATGATCAGTAATTAGGGTTGAAGCCTTGACGTGGCATTACTGCTCATGTAGGAAGTTAAATTATGGGCCAAAAAGTACACATTTGCAAGAACTACACCACTTGGCGCATCTAATGAGGGGCTGTGTTTCTAGTACAAACCTGGAGTGCGCTAGACACAAATGAACATGTCGCTATGGCTAGGAAAAACATATTTTCTAGCCAAAGCGACATATTCCATCATTATTTGTGCACTCAACTTTTGTCCTAGAAATACATGTAGCCCCTCATTTGAAGCTCCAAGGGGCGTAGTTTCTTAAAATGGATGAATTGTCTGAATGAGGGAGAGCATGAGTTAATATGTGGATGAACTGTCTGAATGAGGGAGAGCATGAGTTAATGTGTGAATGAATTGTCTGAATGAGGGAGAGCATGAGTTAATGTGTTTGTGTGTCTCATAGATGTATAATTGTGGAAGGGCAAAGATGGCACTAGCAGGATGTTTGAGCCTTGGGGACCGAGATGGCACAGGCCGGATGTACATGGGACAAAGATGGCAAATCGTATGTGTGTTATCTGGGTGCTGGCCAGGTTCTTTGTGGACATTGTGGACGCCAGGGCTTGCTTTGGGGTGTGTTATGCCTGTAATTTAGGGGGTTTTAAATATACCTTTAATGCCGTGTTTTTATGTGAATTCCAATTGATCTGTACCTGCAAAGCTGGGTTTCTGTGTTATTCTGTAGATCCATATCTGCAATGCTATGTTTCCATACATTATTTATGTATACCTGCAAATATAGGGTTTGTATGTCTTGTTCAGTTGATTAATACCTGCAATGCTGTTTCCATGTATTTATTTGATGTATACTTGCGATGCTACGTTTCATATATTATTATTGTATACCTGCAAATACAGGATTTGTATGTCTGATTCTGTTTGATATATACCTTCAGTGCTGAGATCACAAGTGAATTTCAATTGATCTATAAATGCAAAGCTGGGTTTGTGTGTTAATGTGTTGATCTATACCTGCTATCGGCAGCAGGGTCTAATATATATATATATATATATATATATATATATATATATATATATATATATATTGGCAGCAGGGACTAATATTAATATATATCGGCGACTGGGGCTAATATTAATATATATATGGGCAGCAGGGACTAATATTAATATTTATGGGCAGCAGGGACTAATATTAATATATATCGGCGACTGGGGCTAATATTAATATATATCAGCAGCAGGATCTAATATTAGGCCCTGAAATCATTTAGTGCAAAAGTTAAGGTATTGTGTTGTTTAAAGGATTTCAAGGATTAGTCGTACTAAATTGTGGCTTCAGGCTTCCCATGTTGAATGATCAAGTATTGTATTGTCCAATAACAAAAGTATCATTCCATAGTACATTACTTTTGGCAATAAATAAATATATATATATATATATATATATATATATATATATATAATATTATGTTTTTTTAGTGGTATGATTTAATGGTGGAAATTATTAATGCCCCCCGAGTTTGACTGTGGTATCTTGTGTGCCCCCCATATATACTGTTTCTAGAGTCGCCACTGCACATTAACCCTTGTATCCCCACAAGTCTCAGACTGCTACCATCACAAAGAGGACGAGGAAGAGGAGGATACTTCATGGACAGGTCGGCTCCGAACATTGGTATACAAAATTAAAGGCCGCTCAAAGACAGAAGAACAGGACCCAGCAGAGGAGGAGGAGAAATCCCCAAGTATGTAGCATTCATTAATGTTGATCAGACACCTTTTCGTATACCATAGAAGCAGAAATGTTATTTTCCTTTTCTTAGGATCAGCATGTTTGTTCCTTCCAAGCCCCTCCACAAAAGGGAGACTAATTTAGGAAAGAGAATTGATTACATGTGCCAGGTTTGCCACATATCTCACCTCCCTTGGAGAAGTGAAAATCATAAGCTATAAGAGTTTTGATACATTCATTTTCAGCGTTTAAAGTTGGGAAGTTACATCATAATTTGCAATATCATGACAGAGAAAGAAATACGTCATGTTTTTTCTACAGAGCTTGTTATAATTTAAACCTAATGGATTCCCTTCCATCCAACCTTACCCAAGCTGCTCCATTTTACTTCTGACATTCTGGTTCAGAATGCTGCATGGCAATAGCTGGGTTGCTGGAAGGCTTTGGCTATTAATACATATAGATTACCTTGCTTGCAATACGACGTGGGTTAATTGGAGGTGTTTACGGTGATATAAGCTCCTTAACAAAACATTGCCTGATGTCTGAGGTTACTGGCAACGTGTTGCTGATATTCATTGGGTTTAGGTGACATATGACACTTGTTAATCCACTTCAATCTCTGCTAATATCTAAAAGTAAACTAAAATCAAAATTGAAGTAGCTTATTAGGGTGAGGGTAAGCCCTCCCAAACGTACCCTCTCAACAGATCATGATAAGCCATCAGACACCAGAGCTAATTTTATGCCCGGTTCAGGGAGTCATATTTCAATAACGCATGAAAAAAAAACCTGTGACTTGTTTACAGCTGTGGAGGAGACGCTACCACCTGTCGGCAGCCCGACAGCTTCAGTAAAGAGGTGACTTGGATGCCGTACGCTTATAATTTTGGCTGCGTACTTTAGATGCTCACGTTTATCCACTTTGAGGCCAATGCTATCCTACAGGGTGATCTCGTGGTGCACTGATGACTGTAAATCTTTCCCATCGACAAAATATCGTAATGATGGACAGATGGAAAATATAGCTCACCAGCAGCGCCCCTTCCCAGTGTTTCCTGCAGCATCGTTGTGTTTTTGTTGTGTGTGATCAAACTTTATTAATGATTGAAAGCAGACCTTGCACTTTTCCTATATACTCCATTTTACAGTTGTGTCCGCTAAGTTGATCAGATAATGCTGGCTCTGCCACAGACTGTCACCCATCTCCAGCTTCTTTGGGGGAGAATGTTTAAATATCTCCTAAGCAATTACACTGCATGACAAATAAAAAAGCACCAACGTAACGTCGCTATACTGAAAGTTTTTAATGGCAGCAGTTCCATTTTAATGAGTGTGCTGGCCGTAAAATACATATTTTAAAGGTGGAAGGAAGAAACCAGTGGCCAGCTATAGGATATTCCATTTGTTTACTTTGAAACAGTTCCAATGAGCATATTGAGTTTTATAGTATTAGCCTTTTAATGAGTGAGCTCCAAGTGTGAAAAGGTTTGTTGGAGATGAAATCTAATCTCAGGCAGATCAGTTTTGCTTGGCACTATGAATATGACATGACCAGTACCCGATTGCCTCTACTTGTGCAGGGTAAAATTGCATCTTCCCAGCCATTGCTAATCTACCAGGTCTGCCTATGGCCTAAAATATTACATACAAACATCTGATAGGAAGCCATTGGCTTTCTCCTGCCGTGTGATGCTGGCATCTAGTGTTAGATTACGTTGCATTACATTACAGTGGCTTACATCACGATTTTGTCATTATGTCTGACATCGCATGAGTGCTAACGTTTTGCTTATGTTATATAATTTTACCTGAACTAAATAGTATAAAGGTTATAAGTGTCCCATTAGTAATCTTACCAGTCTGTTGAAGGTACTTTGATGAAGTCTTTATGCATTCCTTTCAATGTAGGTCACTAAAAGTAAATGTAACTTCTAGTAGATCAAGTTCAACCTTTGGTTATCGTTTCCAGACAGAAACAGTATCACGTAAACAATTACATTGACAATCGCTTGACTTTTCTTCTTGCAGCCACATTGAAGGAGCTCATATCGCAGACCATGGTGCGTCGGGCTCAGGAAGACCACATCCAGGACCCTGAACTTGTGCGCATTATGTTCAGCCTTCTTCGTCGACAGTATGACAGCATCGGGGAGCTCTTACGGGCCATGAGGAAAACCTACACCATCGGCGCCGCCTCCGTGGAAGACACTATTCATTTGTTGGCTTCTCTGGGACAAATCCGCTCTCTGCTCAGTGTCCGTATGGGCAAAGAAGAGGAGATGCTGATGATTGATGGTCTTGAGTAGGTTTCAGCAAATAAGTGTTAGAGTTGATCTGTTGTGACAATGGTAGGACATGAGTTTTGGTATATAAGTTGTTCTTCCAGAACTGCAAGGACATACTATTAGACCAGGAGATAAGTGGTTTGGGTATCTGTACTATCCCTTGTACATCTTTCCCTTTCCTGTGCACAATCGAGGTCAAATGAAATAAGAAGAGTATTTTTATGGAAAACCCCCACATGTGAGACATCTTGGAACTGGTTATTTATGGTCTTAGTGATGTATAACCTTTTCTTTTTTAGCGACATCATGAACAACAAAGTCTTCTATCAGCATCCAAACTTGATGCGTGTGCTGGGGATGCATGAGACGGTGATGGAGGTCATGGTGAACGTGCTGGGAGGTGACAAGTCTCAGGTAACAAAGTCCTTCCGTTTACTACTTTAAAAAACAGAAGTATTTTTGGCCTACCATCGCTCTATGTGTAGCCTGTTTCTTATAAAAAAAAAAAGAATGTCTTTGTTTTAGAAAATATACATGGACAGTCGAGAGTTAGACAGTGAGCGGTCATGGGGCAGGGGCACTCGCTGTAGATATACTGCACGGGGCGCTGTCTGTAGATATACTGCACGGGGCGCTGTCTGTAGATATACTGCACGGGGTGCTTGCTGTAGATATACTGCATGGGGTGCTCACTGCAGATATACTGCATGGGGCGCTCGCTGTAGATATACTGCACGGGGCGCTCTGTGTAGATGTACTGCACGGGGCGCTGTCTGTAGATATACTGCACGGGGCGCTGTCTGTAGATATACTGCACGGGGCGCTCTCTGCAGATATACTGCACGGGGGGCTGTCTGTAGATATACTGCACGGGGGGCTGTCTGTAGATATACTGCACGGGGCGTTCTCTGTAGATATACTGCACGGGGCGCTCGCTGTAGATATACTGCACGGGGCGCTCGCTGTAGATATACTGCACGGGGCGCTCTCTGCAGATATACTGCATGGGGCGCTCGCTGTAGATATATTGCATGAGGCGCTCTCTGTAGATATACTGCATGGGGCGCTCTCTGTAGATATACTGCACGGGGCCCTCTCTGTAGATATAATGCACGGGGTGCTTGCTGTAGATATACTGCACGGGGCGCTTGCTGTAGATATACTGCACGGGGCGCTTGCTGTAGATATACTGCACGGGGCGCTTGCTGTAGATATACTGCACGGGGCGCTCTCTGTAGATATACTGCACGGGGCGCTCTCTGTAGATATACTGCACGGGGCGATCTCTGTAGATATACTGCATGGGGCGCTCTCTGTTAGGGCTGCAACTAACGATTATTTTAATAATCGATTAGTTGGCCGATTATTTTTTCGATTAATGGGATAAAAAAAGACATTATTTTTAAATGAATAAAAATTGCAATAAAAAATGTACAATTTACACTTTCATCTCTTTATTGCAATGGCCTCTTTATTCACCTTCTTATTTTACTGACATAATAATAAAAGCTACAAGAACCCAAACACAGTGTTTCTCAAACTAGGTTGTAATACAAAGTTATATATACCTGGATATAAGGGAGCTGTATGAAAGGTCGCACTCTGCTGATAGTGCCAGCGATTGCCTTCCGTCCTGGCTGAATATTTCTGGGCAGGATGAGTACATTTGCTGTTAGGAAGCTTCTGCTGCTTTTTCCTAGTTACTTTAATGTCATTACTGTCGCGATGCTAGTGAATTTCCGTGTGAGCTGTGGTTCCCAACACCCAGATTTTAAACAAACTCTTTACAAGCGGTCATCTTGGTGACACCAACCTTCTACTACATCTACTTCCAAGTCACCTGGAGCTTCTCCAAAGTGCTCAGAGAAAGACACAGTCTCCAATCATTGATTCTGCCTGTCTCGTCTCCTTTTCCAGTCCATCTTGCTTCCTCAACAGGCTGAAAAATATTATATGAACATCTTATGAGCCTTCAGTTCATATAATCAATTAAACGGTGTTAAAATAGTCACATGTTGGGTTGGGGTGTAATTAGAAGGTTATTGTGTATCTATATGCGTGTGGCTATGTATAGGTATATATGTACATGTATACTTAGCATGAAAAGAGTTCTACACAAGCCCTTATATTAAAATATATTATTTTATTGTACAAAAACATATAGATAAAAAACATATAGAATATTACATAGTATAGACAACAGTGCTGAATCATTCAAGTATAATTTATATATTACTCTCTGTAGAGTGCACTTATTGATTTTGGAAATATTATCAAGAGAAAGGAGAACCGAAACGGCGTAGGGGAAGTGGAGGACAATATGGGTAAGGAGCATAATGCTCTCAGGATATGGTTCCGATTATTTGGATTACTTGCATATTGGTTTTTGATGTCTATGGTGATTTATACATTTAGAAAATTTAAAGGTGCACTCCATAGTGAGCAATATTGATTATGCACTTGATAATATTTCCAAAATCAATAAGTGCACTGTACAGAGAGTAATATATAAATTATACTTGAATGATTCAGCACTTTATGATTATTTGATGGTTTACATGCACTGGAGACACTTTATATATATATGTATAGCCATATTTCCTCCATATGCTCTGATTAGTTTCCTAGAAACCTCTGTTGTCTATACTATGTAATATTCTATATGTTTTTTATCTATATGTTTTTGTACAATAAAATAATATTTTTTAATATAAGGGCTTGTGTAGAACTCTTTTCATGCTAAGTATACAAGTTTTCAGGAGTTTCCCTGTTTTGAGGATGAGATCCTTATATATACCACAATATTTATAACATCATGTTATTTGTGAAAAGTGTGGTTGGATTCTTTTGTGTTATAATATATGTATATGTGTATATAATGTCCCCACGTGATGTGGCATATCTGTGCACACCAGTGCTTAGGTATCTCACAATCCTTCTACAGCTGAGATTTTGTGGGAAATATCACTTCTTTTATGCCAAAAATCTTGTCTGAATTTATTAGTTTGGCGGCAAAGTTCTCGAGCCGCCCCGGCCAACGCTAGTAAGAGATGTTGAAGATGCGCCGACAGCAATGCTAATTGAATTGTTTGTGTGGAAATGTAACGGCGCCGATCTGTGTCTAGCGAAGTCCCTACCTTGTGATTACAGGCAGTAGAAATTGCCAAAGAGCAAGAGGACAACCTGAAGGCCGAATCCGAGAAGGCTGAGTATGTTTCTCTGGTTTGCTTTGAATGCTGATTATTAATTCGATAAAGGAGAATTACATTAAATGGACTAACATGCTTTGAACTTCATTAACTTGCTATCAAAGCATCCGTCTCCCAAAGTACTTCCAAGAACAGAAAAAGCTGATGGAAAATAAGAAACGCAACACTTTATAGTTTAGAGTGCAATACGGGCGTTATGTAGTCTATTCTGTAGCCAAGTACACTGGGGTACACTGGGTATGGATACATTAGGAAAGGAGGTCCCTGCCCTAAGGAGCTTACAGTCTAAGTCAGATTATACCTAGATTGTGTAAAAAGCATAATTCTTCCAATGAATCCATGTTGCTTTATTGCTTTTGAGCATCCTTAACACGTGAATGAAAAGCCGGAACCGGAAGGCTTTTCAATCTGTTGTATTGAGGCGCAGAACAATATTATACCGTGTAACGCTGGTACAACGTGTAATAGTGGGACATCTACTTGACTAACACATGGGAAGCCATCTGTTGGCTATCCGGTCTCTGAAATATATCGGCACTTCTGCCTGTATTACGCTTTGCGTGACTTAACGACGCCTTGGCACGGATGACTACAATAAGTAGTAATGTGTTTGACTAGCTTGGGTCCGCCTGTTAGCCAAAGCCATTGTACTCTGTACATCAGCACCTAATCGTACAATTATTTTCTCAGCATGGAAGACGGCGAGAAAAAGAACAAAGCTAAGGCAGAGGAAGAGTCTGAATTCCTTGAAAGCAAGCAGGGTCAAATCAAGAAGAGAAGACGCGGCCAGAAGAAAGAGGAGCCGGAAGCATTAATGGCAAACGTCCTGGCCGGCTTGGAGATCTTCCAAACTAAGATGTTGGTAAGAGATTCAGAGAATATTCTTCATCAGGCAAGAAAACTGGCAGCTGGGCCTGGTTCTTTGCTGTGCTTCACTTTTGTGTAGTTCATTTCTAAAATTCTGAGCGTTAATGAAGCATTATTTTGAGGTGTAACTCAGGCTTTACCCACCACTGACAACCCTCTAAATGGGGTTCAAACATCACAGCAAGCAGGGGAGGGCTGGCAGCCTAAGGCCTGGGGGGCAAGTCAAGTGGCCCATTGTGCCACCGAATCAGGCCATTTTTTCCTGATTTTCTAACGCATATTGATTCTAAAAATACAAATATGATTCAAATGTGGTTTAACATAACTCAGTTTAATATCAACAAAGGATGGTTTAAAAAAACGCAAAACCTAACGACCCCCTGATGCTCAGCCAGGTAAATGTCCCCCATGATACTGGCTGAGAATTATGGCACATATACTACACAGCAGCAGGGAAAGTGTTTTTAAGGCTAATATGAGTACCCTACCAGGATCCAGTGGGCCCATACACTCTGAAATATTAATTCCCTGGAAGAGCTGATTGGGGACAGAGCTGACACATGGGAGCTGAATGTGGACAGTAATGACATGGGGGGCTGAATGGGGACAGTAATGACATGGGGGGCTGAATGGGGACAGAGGTGAAGCTGGAGAGCTGAATGGGGATAGTAATGACACTGGGAGGGGCTGATTGTGGACAGAGGTGACACCGGGAGGGTATGATTGGGGACACAGGTAACACTGGGGAGCTGAATGTGGACAGCAATGACATGGGGGTGCTGAATGCAGACAAAGGTGACGCTGGGAGGGGCTGATTGGGGACGGAGGTGACACTACCGTTTATGAATTTTTTTTTAACTAATACAAAAAAATAATATATAATGTGTACAAATATAGATTGGTTTAATAACCTTGTACATCTCCCACTTTTTCGTGTAGACCTCCATTCCCTGGTAGCTGCAGACTGCCGTTTTCTACGTCGTGTCACTGACATCCGGTGCTCCAGCAGTCTGAGTGCGAGGGGGCGGAGCTTTCACCCCTGACGCTGCTCCCGTCACTATGCGGCCAATCTAAATGGCTGATGCGTGCTGCTGATGCCGCCGGCCGGAGCTTCTTTACAAAGAAGATTGGCCGCATAGTGACGGGAGCAGCGTCAGGGGTGAAAGCTCCGCCCCCTCGCACTCAGACTGCTGGAGCACCGGATGTCAGTGACACGACGTAGAAATTACATTTAAATACGTTTAAAGATAAAAAGTATTAAAGAAGCTCCGGCCGGCGCCATCAGCACCCAGCGGCCGTTTAGATTAGATTTGGCCCCTGACAGCAAGTGACCGCGTCATAAGAATCTGTCCCAGTGAGTTCCCTGCTGGCTCAGGCCAAGCCAAAACTGTAGTGATGTTCAATAACAGTCTACACATACAGGGACTTTTATCCGTCTCCCCACCTCAAGCTCACGTGACGTTTTCATCTAATAACGATTCATTTCTGACCAATTCCTGCATGGAAGCCGAAACGTCTCCTTTATCTCAGGTGACGCTTTAGCGTTTGTCTTCTTCTGTACAGGGCACTTTCATTAGACTGTTTCTAGTTACCATTCATTTAGAAGAACCAAGATTCCAAATGTTGGTCCTGATGTCGAATGATGGGACCTTACCCTGACTATAACGTTTACTATGTAAAATGTAGAAATGTGTCCTGCGTGTCTTGCCGCGTGGCTTTGAGCGTCCAAACGTTCTAATCGTATTTTTTTCGCTGAGAGGGAAAGAATGAAAAGACGGGCCCAGCGGAACATCTGCTTCTGAGCTTTATCTGAGCTCCACGATTACCGATCATCAGAAGACAGAGCCCCTCGCTTTGTGACCCCCTGCCTAATCCAGACGGCCTATTTCTCCCTTTTACATTTCACTGGGACTTGTGATTAGCAGCCCAGTTTGGGTAGACGTGGCCAACATATATCTCTCGTACTATTCCAATTGCCCCCATAAACCCATGTATGTCTGATTTCATGTGATCTGCTATGGTTTAGTAATAAAATATATATGACAGGCGGTTAATTCCGGTGCGTGCAATAGAACGCCAGAAACTGAATGTCTTACCCTTTTTTCTTGATTTCAGAACTACCTGGGCTGGAATTTCTACAATCTCAGATATCTGGCCCTGTTTGTTGCTTTTGCCATTAACTTCATCCTGTTGTTCTACAAGGTAAAGCACTCGCTAGAATATGGTCTCTTTAATGTTTCTCTGGTCGTCGGTCAAAGTGTGGTAGGAATAGAATCTTTTGTGACATTCTTCTTGAATTCTTTTCCTGTGCGAAGTTTCTTTGAAGACCAACATTTCTGTGCCCGTTCCCCAGACCGGCTTTTATCGTCTCTTTTACACAGCAGCTCCTCGCCGCTTTCCCCTGTACGCAGCTCGTTATGCCGCTTAGCTGGCCGAATGCGTGGCAGGCGGGTGTTGAACAATGACATAGATCCTTTTTATTTTTATTATACTTTAAACTTAAAGCCAAACGTTACCTGTAAAAGTTTTTGATAGCATTCATTCAGGATTGAGAAGCTTGTCGCTCGGTCTGCCGCCATCACAGGTATGTAAAGAGTTTGAATGCTTTGTCAAGTTGACACACGGTGAACCGTCTACGGATTATCGGAAGCTTGGAGTATATTTGCTTGAACGGTCCTAAACGGATGTGAACGGCTTGCTGCTCTGCAGGTGACAGAGGAACCTTCTCGCGAAGAGCCAGACAACGACTCGAAGGTGTGAGGAGGAGGAGGATGCAGACGAAGGCACGGTTTATTTTGTGCTGCAAGAGAACACCGGTTACATGGCTCCGACCCTCCGCATCCTTGCTATCATCCATAATGTAATGTGGTTTCTCTGCGTTATTGGATATTACTGCTTGAAGGTACTGTATATACCGGAACGTGTCTTTCCTGTAAAATGTCGATAGAGTTTACCGTAGTGCCTTCAGGAACCTGGCCGATGAGTTGTAGGTAATGGGATGATATTCCAGACGCAGGTACGCTATTTGCCACGCCGGCTGCATTACAGGCACGCGGAAGGCTTGCGTACGGAGGTCCTCTGTCTGTCCGCGTATGGGTGACACGGGGGCAGCGCAGAATGATGTCGCTCTGTCTACAGTCCTAAGGTGAATGGATGCTTTCTACCAGTCACCAAGCCATACCGTCTCCTTCCCTGACAACGGGTCCACGCCATGTATTTCACATGATGTTCATATACGTGATTGCAGGTATCCACCTGCCAAGATGAATTTGTTTTTGAGCAACACTGATTACATATGCGCCCATCGATCAATCCCAGCTGACCTTGTTTCCTTTTTCTATCCTTACCTGTAGGGCAGCGTTGGTAATTATATTCCTAACAAAGCTCGGCATTCGGGATGAAGTGAAATGCCCTTTTAACACAAACAAAGAATTCCACGAAAAGCTTGTGTTTGACGGTTCGGCAATTTATTGGCAATAACAACAAACACCCTGTTTCCCCAGTGAGCTTCTAGTAAAGTGAATCAAGGCAGATTCCCACTGAAGGGATTAACTGCGGTCTTACCTGTGGCTGATTCGCTATCCGACACAAAACTAGACTAAAAATGTTAATAACGCTGCCAGATGTTCTGTGACCTTCTTCCCTTTCCCCAAAGGTTCCTCTTGTGGGATTGAAACGAGAGAAAGAAATTGCTCGCAATGTGGAGTTTGACGGTCTGTACATCACGGAGCAGCCGTCAGACGACGACATCAAAGGGCAGTGGGAGCGGCTCGTCATAAACACCCCGTAAGTGGCGTGCCTTGGATCTGCCCTGTCTTATCATCGGTGGCCCGAGCTTCTCAGCTGTGGATATATGCGATGGCTAGCATGGCTTTACAGTTCACGATTAATGCCGGGGGTTATATATATTATATATATATCTATATATATATGACATCTGTCCATCCACACAGGCATTGTGTGTCTTTTCCCAATGACTAAAACGTATTGGGCTCTCGTATGGACGCCACTCTATAGGCCCCTGTGGCTGGAGCGGCTTTGAAAGAACACATGTATCCGCTATTAACGTATATCCAGCTAGAAAGCCAATGCAGTACATCAGGCAGTGCTTCAGAGCATCGAGCAAAACCCTTTCTAAGTAGAACCCAGCAGCGTCCAAGCTGCACTTTCCAGTTTGTCGTCCCAGTACTTTAGCGGGAAGGTGCCAGCGCATGTACAAACGCAACTGACAATGTGTTACCATTGGTCGTGCAGCTACGCAAAATGATTAACTCAACTGTATCCGTGTATAAAGTATACAGACACAGAGCACTCGTGTGAAAGCCTGTCGGTCAGAAACGATACGGCAAAGGGTAGCGGAGACACTTCCAGCGTAGTGGATAACAAGCTAGATCTTAAAAGGGGTCAAATGGAGTATTGTATGTTTTGCCTGTTTGTTTGTTTGATTTAAAACAACATATATCCTTTTTATGTGTTTTTAGGTCGTTTCCTAATACTGACTGGGATAAATTTGTCAAGAGGAAGGTAAGTAACGTAACTGTCCACATTTGCTTGCGATTCACTTCTCTAGCGGTGCGCTTAGTGGTTAAAGCAATCAGTATTTAAAAAGTTCTGAAAGATTCAGCAGCTTAAAGGGGCAATGATAGGAAAAATGTTTGAAAAAACTCCCTCGAATGAACTGTGCCAACAGCCATTGTTATTTTATCCATTTCATGCATTTCTCCAATTCACTCCTCATAAAAAAAAAAAAAAAAAAAGTCTCGCTGTCTAGCTGGGAGCCCCCGGAGGTGTTTGTAAGATTACGATCCTGTCCAAAAGCCCAATATGTTTAGTGGTATTATTACATGGGTAACTAATAACCCCCAGTCGATGACTTCTGGACAGCGGACACGCGGCGCTGATCTGGAGCACTGGCGTGCTGCCTGGGGGGCACGTCCAAAACCCACGTGACTGTATCATCGGCGCGTGCCGCGATCAGTCTCCGCACCCGGCGCATTTCGCTTGGCCGATAGTGTGGCGCGCGCGTCTCCTACCTCATGTTTTTGCTAGCCGTGGGCCTAGGAGGATGTGGGATCTGGGTTACTGAGACATGTGCCATAAGTCATGTAGTGTTGTTGCTAACAGCAGGATTTTCAGACATGAGCCCTTTAGTAAATATCCCTGTCGATATCGTTTCCAGTTTGCCCGTCAGCTTTATCGCCGAGTAACAGCAATGCCGGTCGTGTGCACCGTGGAAAAACGATTAGCGCGTCGTCACTTTTTTGTGCACTTTCACATTGCGATCCGAGCGTTCCATCCACTGGCTTAAGTCTCCATGGATATTAAGTGTTGGGGAAGAGATGTTAAGTCCCAGCTGAGCGCCAGGTGAATTAACTGTACTGAAGCGCCGGCGGTTACGTCTGTCAATTAAACAACTCCCAAATAATAACCTTCTGTCATAGAGGGAGAATATAAACGCCGATACGTTCCCGGGGAACAGCCCAGGGGGGGGGATGCTTTGATTGATGTGTCAGTGTACCAAATGTCATGTTTCTCTGGGAGGGGGAGGGGAGGCAAGTAACGTCACCCAACCCAGTCTCCTTCTACGTTTAGTTTGTCGCCGGCAGTGTCTCTCTCCGTTTATCTGTTATACATCAAACAGCGCATCAAAGTGTGGTGTTATTCCAAATGACTTACCCATTAAATGGAATTCTGCAATGAAAGTTTATCAGTAATGCTGCCGCCCAATTAAGAATCCATCTAAGTGGGGATTCAAGGTCAGTTAAACTCTTAGAAACAGGCATTCACCTAGTAAAGAGTTATCCTCGTTATGTATCATTGTTATATGTAACATTTATGACATAACTGACCCGTTGTGATACATTATTGCAGTGCGTGGTATTCAACCGCTCGTGTTTCTAGGGCCTGACTGCCCGACCTGGATAGTGGGCAACTTCCCAGTAGGCTGGCAGTGCTTCATATATCTAACAACAACAACAACACCTATACGGTGTCTTTGTCAGCGCACGCTCTGCGAATTAAACTAATGAGCAGCTGAAGAATAAATTGCGGTGTTATGTAACATGCGAGGTTTCTGCTTACGAGGATATTTGTCTTTTGTAAAGTGTTAGAGTAGGTGCATATGAATCTATGTGAGTCAGGAGCAGGCAGGCTTCATATATCCATGGGGAGGCCGAGTCTCTAGCGGTTAGATAATGTACAGAGCATACAAAGATCACATCGCCTTGACGCCTGTATTGTGTGTAAGCAAGTATGCAGTGTTGCTCTCGTCTCTCTGAATAACACCAGACTGTCTCGTTCAGGTTGAGCTCCATCGATATGAAGTATCACATCTGGAAGCTTGGAGTTGTCTTCACAGACAAGGTATGTATTGAAACTTGGGGTGGGGGGTTACACGAGTTGAGTTGCCAACTGCAAAAGCAATGGGTTTGTTTGACACCAAACATTTCTTTCAGTCTTTCCTTGATCTCGCCTGGTCCACGACTATGTGTATCCTCGGGCACTACAACAATTTCTTCCTTGCTGCTCATCTCCTGGACATTGCGACGGGATTCAAGACCCTGAGAACCATTTTGTCTTCTGTTACGCATAATGGAAAAGAAGTGAGTCTAAAACAAGATGTTTGGGGCAGCCACGGTGGGGCGATTGATCTCCTTTTATCTAATTGTAATTCTGTCGTGACTACGGCCCTAGAAAATACGGCAGGAGGTCAGAGCGAGCCGGTGCCCCTAGCAAACAAACACACTCGTATTACTCAGACGGCTGCATGAAGCACGAGTCGTTTCACGGTTCAAACGGCCTAAGCCAGGCGTGCTCGTGAATAGCTGTAACGTGCGTGCCATAAGTGGGAAGTTGTAACATTTACAAGCTGTTTGCAAAGGATTTCCGATAATAGCCGCAGATCAGGCAGTAATTATCACGGCACGCACAGCTACTCGTACTAAAGTCTAATGCGAGGTTTGATGCCAGACGCCGTCCAGGTATGTTCTCCCACTTTGCAGGCAAAGCATTAACAGGCTTCTGTAAAGCACGCCGATCGATTCCAAATGCTTGGAATGCTAGCAAAGTGTATTTAGTTTGAATTTCGATCCAGTCAAATGTTGATACTGTTGATCACCACCTTCTTCTTGACTCACTTGCTTCTCTAGGCATTTGAGATGCAGCTCTCTACTGGGTCTCCTCATATCTGTCAGCTTCTCTGGCAAGACATTATCACCCCTTCCACTCTCAAGGTTCAGTCCTTGGCCCTCTGCTGTTTTTTCTTTATATTTCATCTCTTGGCAAACCAATCAACTCATTTGGCCTCTAGTATCATCGATATGCAGACTTACCTGCATCTCTCTACATCTCTCATGTCCTGTATTATCAATCGCTTGTCTGCTATTTCTTCATGTCACAACGCTACCTGAGAAGTAATCTTTCTAAAAGTGAACTCGTTATCTTCCCTCTTTCCATGTCCACTCCACTACCTGAATTGTGTATCAAAATGAACAACACGACTATCTCTCCTACTAACCAGGGCCGATGCCTCGGGGTCATCCTCAGGGCTTGCCCTACTATGGAACAGAGTGGGTCAATTGGGCCAGGGCGGCAATTTTGAAGAGGCCCCAAACGCATTATTTATGATTGTTTTTGTTTGTTTAAGTGGAGGAGAGAGAGAGGTGCGCCGGGTGTTTTTTGCCCATATCTCCTCTGCGAGCCCTCTAGCTCGTTGAAGGCTTGTAATGGTGTGTGCTGGAAAATGACGTCATTTCTGGTTCTCAGCAGTAAAGCAGTGTGCACCGTGGCAGAGCAGGGAGACTTGCCCCAGGACTGCTGAAAGGTAAGTGCAAGGGGGGGGGTTAGATAATAGGGAGGGAGGGAGATGAAGGTTAGATAATGACCCCTGGTGTGTGGGGGGGGGCAGCTTTCAACTTTGCCTCAGGTGGCGTTATGTGTTGGGCTGGCCTTGGTCATCCTTGACTCTAACCTTTCCTTTGTCCCTCCTAATCAGTCCCTTCTCAGATCCTGCTGGTTGTATTTAAAAAACATCTCTCGCATGTGCCCATTCCTCACCCAAGAATCCACAAAAAGTCTGGTTCATTCACTCATTGTCATTTCCCGTCTTGATTACTGTAACACTCTTCTGGTTGGCATCGACTCTCTCTCTTCTACAGTATGTCCTAAATGCCGCTGCTAGGCTTATGTTCTTTGCACGTTGCTCCTTTTCTGCTTCCCCTTCTGTGAAATCCTTGACTGGCTCCCAATGACCTTTAGAATGACATTTCAAGTGTTGGTACTGACCCTCCATAATACTGCCTCCCCATACATGTGTGCCCTCATAAGCAAATACTCTCCTACTTGATCCTTATGTTCTCCCCATGGGCTAAGGCTCTCCTCCTCCTCCTCACTTATGACCTCTTCCTTTTCCCGTCTACAAGATTGATCTGCCCCCATATATCTGGAATCTACTTCCATGGAACCTTCAGCTTTCACCCTCCCTCCCAACATTTATGAAACATCTCCAAACCCACTTGTTTGGAGAAGCCGCACTACCTCTGACCCTTTCTCTGTGCCTAATGCTTGTTTCGTCAAGATTGTAAGCTTGCGAGCTGTGCACTCTCCACTAGGGGACTGCATTGGGCAAAACAAGTTGCGGGCGGTGTTGCAGGCAGGAGCAGGCGGTCAGGCACTGTATCTGCGGGTCTTGGTAACCCTGCACAGTCCCGCAAAGGCTGCCTTCGTGTTGCTCCCTCACAGCGTCTCTACTCTTGCTTGGCCCAGGAACCCAGCGGAGTCACGTGATGTGATGTCACTTCCCGTGACTCTGCTGGGTTCCTGGGCGGATCAGGAAAAGAGATGTTGCGAGGGAGCAACGTGAAGGCAGCCTTGTGGGACTGTGTGGGAAATCTGCCGTTGAGGTAAGGGGGTGGGTGGGGTTGGCTACATTAGTGGCGGGAGCGGGTGGGATTGGTCACAGACATGTTGCGGGAGTGACGCACGCACGCACGCACGCACACACACACACACACAATCAGTGGGCTTAAAAAACCAGTCCTGTGCAGGGCTCTCTCCAGCTAATGTATCGGTTTGTCTTAATGTGTCAATTCCAGTCTTGTTCTAGGCCTAGAATTTATGTATTGTATCGAGTGCTGTGTAATCTGTTTGTTAGTGCTATCTATCTATCTATGTAATAATTATTATTTTCTAATTCAACTGCCCTTTTTCCTCGTGGAATACTACGCCTGCTCTCTCCCTTTCCCTCCTCTGCCATGTTTGTTGTAGCTTCCTCATGAATTATTGAAACCAAAAGGCTGCTTGAAACACTCACGTCGCGGACTAATCATTTTATTCACAAGAAGTGGCTGTCTCTCGTCTGCTGTCGTGTTTTCTTTTTGTTCTGTTAACAGATTAAACTGCAAAAGTTGTGTTATACTGTTAGCAAAAGGAGAAGAATGCTGTATGATTTTCCTTTCCCTCAGAAACAATGTCAAGATGACAGCGTTGTAATAAGAGGAACGAATGCATTAAATCCATAAGAAGTGTTAAAAAAGAGATGATGTACACTACAGGCATTGCTGCAGATCTTGGAATAGTTATCATCGGCACGCAGCGTGATGATGGAAAGCAGAGATCTGGCTCGGCCTGGCTGCCTTCAGGTACAGCGTAAGGAAGCCCAGGGCCGGTTGTACGTCTTGTACCTGACTGAAGTGCAGCTCAGTACTTACTTATTTACTTACACCGATGGCTTTTTTCTTGCAGCCGGTATTTACGGCGGGACTTCTAGCTGTTTGTCGTTGTGTATCTTTAGACGGTGGGGGCCTTCAACTTTTTGTGTCAATTCTATAACAAAAGCGAGGATGAGGACGATCCAGATATGAAGTGCGATGACATGATGACGGTAAGGGCACAAACGTGCTCTTGTCGCAAATATGCACCCAACAAACAACTGTTCGGTGAGTTGAGCTGAAATGACAACGAAAGTAGGGTGCGTCATTTCTCAACTTTTTCTTGCAGTGTTCTCATCTTTTCCACATGTATGTAGGGGTGAGAGCCGGAGGTGGCATCGGAGATGAGATGGAAGACCCCGTAGGGGCTCCGTATGAAATGTACCGCATCGTGTTTGACGACGTCACTTTCTTCTTCTTTGTAATTATTCAAGGTGCGTCCAATGCCTGCGTTCCCCTTATTTATGCCCTAGTTCCTTCCTTATTAACCAATAGCTGCTATGTTCTTATCTTCCAGGCAAGGTCTAATGACATATGCTCAGCTTTAGCTGGTGTTTGAGCACCTTACCCAGAAGTGGAGGTTTAAGCTCACCACCATGATGATTTCTAGCTCTAACTAACTAACTATCTAAGTAACTAACTTCAATGTTAGGTGTAGTCTGTTTTGTCATACTTCCGAAATGTGTAACTTTAGAGTAAAGTCTAGTTAATTGAGCGTTTGTGAACCTGATCCTCACTAAAGGATGTAACACTGTATTTGCTTGATTCTAAGGTGATGTTTTTCCCAGAGCAAGTGCTCTGAAAAATGCCCCTTGTCAGGAAATCGGGGTTGTCAAATAGTTCTTACTATGAGACTAAGATCCAGATCCCTGCAGCGCTGTCTTATGCCCTCCTCCCAACTTATGGGTGCTTCTGAGTCCCCTGTGTGTTGTCTGGGCAGTGTGTAAATGTCTACGCGATTTGCGTTGACAACATCTGCTGCAGCTGGAAGGAGGGGTGGTTAGCAGTGGGGGGTATTTGCATTCTTTGGCGTAGACCTTCCCAGGCTGTTAGTGAGGAGAGTTCCTGGCACTGGGGGGACTCTTATCCCTGACAGTTGGGGAAGGTGGTGGATGCAGACAACCCCCGCTGCTTTTCTGGAGCATTTCTGGAGGCAGAGTGGCATTAATGGGGGGTTAAAAGGCATTTCATAGAGCACTCTGCCTCCAGAAATGCCGCCTTATGCCCTCCATTTAACACTCCCTCCCTCCTCCAAACTTAGCGGAGTTTCTGAGTCCCCCGGTGCTTAGTCCGCTACATGATTGAGCGGAGGTTTTTTACGTGAATTGTGTAGAGCTCTACACGCTGGCAGGACTAAGCACCGGGGACTCAGAAGCAGTGGTAATTTGGGGGGGGGGGGTGGATAAGACAGGAGGATCCAGGTCCCCTTCATCAATGCAGGGGATCTGGATTTAAGTCTCATAATCAGACTTATTTGAGTTTTGATTATAAGATGACCCTGATTTTCAGACGAGGGGTATTTTTCCGAGCATTTGTGCTGGACAAAACCCCCTCCTTGTCTTATAATGGAGCAAATACGGTCTAGCTTTTCTTAAATACCAAAGAGTTTGCATAGTTTCCTTGAATGAACAGTTTCTGGTCAAACTTGTTCCCTATAGGTTTGCCTGTCTTCTATTTTGGCTTTATCTCTTGTTTCTAGATTAATATTCAGATTTTGGGGGGGGGGGTTGTGTTATAATTGGGCAAATATGGTAATTCCTAGATTGGTGCCAGCTGTGATGCAAGTCCAAATGTTCTTTTTTAGAGGGTGTTTGTTTGTTTGTTGTTTTACATATAGACAGTGTTATTGCTGTAGTAGTGGTTGTATGACTGTAGTAAGTAAAGCAATAGTTTAGTATAAGTAAGTAAGTGAGAAGTAAAAGTAAGTCAGTCCTTCCTAACTAACAAACCATAGCATTGTTAGCTATTGTGTCTTATTAATGTATAGATGTTTGGAATGGGCCAATCCAATGAAATGGGTTGCTATAGTTCATGTGTGTATGTTGATGTGTTTTCATTGGCAATGTCATGTTCATTTGTTTTGTGTGTGTTTTGTTGAAAGAAGAAACCAACCAAACCAGGTGTAATCATTGATGCCTTTGGAGAATTGAGAGGAGATCAACAATAGCAAGTCTGAAAAGATAGATATGGAGGTATGACTTTGAAATAGTAGTTTCAAGGGACAGGCCACTTGGCCATATAGCCTTAAGGTAGGGGATTGTTGATTCCAATATACTTTGATGCTTTTCATTGCACAAAATACAGCGGCATAGCTGAGGATGGGTTGTGTGACCAAATAGATGTACATTTTGGAATTAATCAGTGCATTTTCGGATAGAAATCTGTAGGTATGATCAGATAAACAAAAGAACAAACTAACAAACATACATGCCTTGATGGTGTGTATGGGGGCTGGAGTATAACTTGAATAGTTTGTTGATCTAACTAACTAACTAACTGCGAGTTAGTTCTATTATATATGACCTTGGCTCTGCTCAAGATGGGATGGTGATGACATGTAAGTGATATATGTCTGTCTATCTGGTGATATATGTCTATCTATCTGGTGGCCAATGTGTCAGCATTTATGATATGCTGTATTTGGCTGATTGAGTGTATTATTTAATGAATGTCATATCATGATATGTGTTTTGTGGTGTTAACGGACTGTAGTGACACGGTGCATGTGATGGTAGACGTCTGAGACTTGCGGGCATAGAAGGGTTAATGTGTATTTAGTCTTTTCAAACCAATGTTCCTTCATTGTATAATCCCGTTATGTTTATTGGTGCTTCTTCCTGTCTGCACTGCCATTATCTTGAGCTGATGATGGTATTGATCCTTTGTTGTGGTGTGAACTACTGGATTGTATTAATGAAATGCCTGAGTTAATTTCCTTATGTCTACAAAGCACTTGGTTGTTTGTAGTGTTTGACTCACCCCTTGTTTTCCTCTATAACCTTGTCTGCCTTGCAATAAACTAGGGCTGCAACTAACGATTATTTTAATAATCAATTAGTTGGCCGATTATTTTTTTGATTAATCGGATCAAAAAAATGAATGTAAATTTTTCATTTATTTAGTATAATTTACTAAACAAATGATGTTAAATACAAACAGCAGAATAAAAAAACTTTGATAATAAATTTCTTGTCTTTATTTCCCAACCAGCCCCCCAATATATGCACATTTGAGCCCAGGCTTGCTACGCTGCCTCCCAGACATGCCATGCTGCCCCCCCACATATGCCACGCTGCCTACCACAGCACTCCACGCTGCTTCCCACATCTGCCACTCCACACTGCCTCCCACATATGCCACTCCACGCTGCCTCCCACATATGCCACTCCACGCTGCCTCCCACATCTGCCACGCCATGCTGCCTCCCACATATGCCACTCCACGCTGCCTCCCACATCTGCCACTCCACGCTGCCTCCCACATGCCACTGTGCCTGATACGCCTTATACCCCGTGAAACACCACTCCATCCTCCCCAGACATGCCACCCTGCCCTCCCCACATATGCCACGCCATGCTGCCTCCCACATCTGCCACTCCACGCTGCCTCCCACATCTGCCACTGTGCCTGATACGCCTTATATCCCCTGATACCCCACTCCATCCTACCCAGACATGCCACCCTGCCTCCCAGACATGCCACTTATCTACCCCCAGATATGCCACTCTACCCCCAGATATGCCTTATACACCCTGATACACCACTCCGTCCTCCCCAGACATGCCACACTGCCATCCCCACATATGCCTTATATAGTGTATATGCCTTATACCCCCAGATATGTCACTTCACTGCCCCCCAGGATTTAGATTCCCCTAAATTAACCCTAAACTCCCCATTAACCATAACTGCCCCTAAATTAACCCTTAACACCCCCTTAACCACAGTATCCCCTAAATTAACCCTAAAGACCCCATCAACCACAGCATCCCCTAAATACAACATTAACCACAACTGCCTCAAATTTACCCCAAACACCCCATTAACCACAGCTGCTCCTAAATTAACCCTAAACACCCTATTAACATAACTGCCCCTAAATTAACCCTAAACACCCAATTAACCATAACTGCCCCTAAATGAACCCTAAACACCCCACTAACCATAACTGCCCCTAAATTAACCCCCACCTCCCCTAACTTTCAGTAGCCCAAATATATATATATATATATATACACACACATACACATTATATATATATATATATATATATATATATACATACATATACTTACAGTTAGATGAGTGTCACAGCCATGTGGTTCTGGCCTGGAGAAGGAAGGGGCGGGGCCAGTTGTCACAGTGATTACAGGGAGGGGGAGTAAGTAGGAGCTGCTGCTGTGAGACGGTGAGTCAGACTAAACGGATTATATAATGAGGGGGATTTTTCAGAGCGTTTGCTCTGAAAAAACCCTCATTTTATAATCGATAATAATCGATTCAACTAATCGATAATGAAATTCGTTGCCAACGAATTTCATTATGGATTATTATCGATTTTATCGATTAGTTGTTGCAGCCCTACAATAAACAGAGAAGTCTTCCCCAAGAGTTAGGCGTGCGTCTCTTTCTTGGGAGGGCTGCGGCAGAGTCTTGGGATCTGTCAGCATTGAGCTTAACAACACTTGGCAGCCTCTGTAAGGGCTGTACTTGGGGGCAGAGGGATCAATACCTGCCTCCCTATCCAGTGGTTAAAGGACTTGATGCCTACCCCAGCTCAGGTCAAACCTGCTACCGTCTACTGACCCTTTAGCCTCGCTCCAGAAGTTTCCCCTACAGAGACCAGCATCCTGGGGGAGATAGTCACCGACTTGACCCCGGTCTCAGCAACGCTCCTTTGTGGACGATCCATCCTGGGGGAGAGGCTGCTCCAGGTATCCGTATCGTCACAGAGATGCACTCATTGTCTTGTAATGTAGCAGTGGGCGGTATTGGTGTACTGGGTGGCTGTAGCTGGGAAGGTCTCACTGTCCATGGTGCTGAATGGTCTGCTGTTATATTTATTTATCCAGCTGTAATGGAGATATAGCAGTAGAGAGGCAGCCATGTTGATTGTGTGTGTGTGTGTGTGTGTGTTTGGGTATGTTGAGGAAGATGCACAGTAAGAGATCCAGGTAGTTACCTCTTCCCACTCCTGTATTCAGGATGTCACCTGTGCCGCTCCTCTCCTGTGGAATCCTCTGACCCGTTGAGTCAGACTTTCTGCCTCGTACACAACTTTCCAAAGCTCTCTGAAAAGCCACTTGTTCAGGGAGGTGTACAACATTACAGTACTGCCAACCTTCATCCTAATTACAGCCATTGGAACAAACGAACGGCTTCAACACATGAGAAGCAGATCAAGTCGTCCTCACCCAAGCCGTCCTCTCCTATTGTCTCACTCCCCTCAACCAGCGGCTAGATTGTAAGCTCGCAAGAGCAGGGCCCTCTTCTCTTTTGCATCTGTTTTTGTTATTGTGTTTGTTTATAAGGTTTTCTAATGAATGTAACAGCGTTGTGGAATTGGCTGGCGATTTATAAATAAATGTAATGTAATGTAGATGCTGACTGACTGATAGTCAGACAACTGTATTATATATACCCAGATAGACACACATCCCCCAATGGTCAGGCAGACACACAGTAAGATTCACGCTGTTAATATTTTATTTATTGATAGCGTGCTTGCAGATTCTGTGGAGCTGTTGCGGTCGGGAAAGCAATGTAGAAATACATATATACAATAACAAAGTGCCGCAAAGGGCTCTGCTCTTGTCGGTTTACAATTCAGTCGGCGGGGGAAGTGAGAGAATAGGAGAGGACGGGTCGGGTGGGGATGAGTTGATCCGGTTCCGATGATGTGTCGAAGCTATTGATTGATTGCTTGCTTGATGATGATTATGATGGTCGGGAGTATTGGGAGAAGGAATGTTGTACGATTCCTTGAGCAGGTGGGTTGTCAGAGAGGTGTTGCATTGTGTTGTTGACGGTTGAGTACGAGGCAGAATGTAAATATGAAATAGAAGTGAACACCATTTTATATGAAATATACATGTTGTTGTTGTTGACGCTTTTGCCAACGTAGACGAGTCTTGTTAATGATTTCTTTGTCATCCTTACGTAACGAGATAACAATATACGTTTACCTGTCTGGATGCTAGGAAGATATTGACTCTTGTGTAAATAAGAACTTTGTACCTTGGTCTGTGTTTGATATGGAGTAGTTGTACCCACTATATGCTGAGTGTATCATTTTTCTTTGTGAATGGTTTTGTAGCAGTCCCCCTGTAATAGTATTTAAACCTGCTCGCAACAATGAATAAATTGAGACGTGACTGAGAACGAACACCTTGTGTGTGTCTGAATTATTTACTTCTCCCAGATATCTGTGCGGGAGGGTTTTGGCTCAGGAGAGGTGTCCCCCGTATGAGGAGGGGTGAAACATTTCCACAGTAAGTAAGTCTGAGGGAACGGAGGCAGGGATGGCGATTTTGGGGGGGTTGCGTTATAATTGAGCAAATATGGTAATTTGTAGATTGTTGCCAGCTGTGATGCAAGTCCGAATGTTCTTTTTTAGAGGGTTTTGCCTCTCTCTACCCGGCTCCCTGGTGTCCAGTGAAGATCTGTTGCTGACAGGAGCCAGAGTGGAGTATGGGGGAGGAGCTAGAGTGGAGTATGGGAGGGGGAGGGGCCAGAGTTGTATGGGAGAGGGGAGGAGGCAGAGTGGTGTATGGGAGGGGGGAGGAGGCAGAGTGGAGTACGGGAGGGGGAAGGCCAGAGTGG